>NW_024533068.1:0-98802 GCF_016097555.1 Gigantopelta aegis
AAAAAATTTTTTTTTTTTTTTTTGTTTCCCTTCCCATTTTTAAAAAAGGTTTTTTTTTTTTTTCCTTTTTCCTTTTAAAAAAAACCCCCTTTAATTTTTCCCCCCAATTTTTTTCCCCCTTTTTTTTTTTTGGGGAAAAATTTTGGGGGGGGGGAAACTTTAAACCCAAACCCAAAAAGGGGGGGGTTAAAGGTTCCCGGGGTTTGGGGTTTTTTTTTTTTTTTAAAAAATTTTTTTTTTTTTTTATTTTTAAAATTTTTTTTTGGAAATAAAAAATTGGGGGCCCCAAACCAAAAAAATTTTTACCTTTGGGAATTTCCCCAACGGGGGGGTTTCGGGTTTTTCCCCTTTTAAGCGGGGGGGTTTTGGGTTTTCCCCAGGACCAAGGAAAAAATTTTTTTTACCTTTTAAAAATTTTTGGGTAAAGGAGGCATTTTCTTTTTTTGTTTTAAAATTTAAAATTAAATTGAAAAATTTAATTAAAACCTTTTTTTGGGGGGCCATCGGGAATGGCTTAATTTCCCTTTCTTTTTAATTTGGGGGGGAAGGGGGAAAACCCCCCCCCCAAACCCCCCCCCCCCCCCCCCCCCCCCCCCCCCCCCCCCCCCCCCCCCCCCCCCCCCCCCCCCCCCCCCCCCCCCCCCCCCCCCCCCCCCCCCCCCCCCCCCCCAAAAAAAAAACCCCCCCCCCCCCCCCCCCAAAAAAAAAAAACCCCCCCCCCCCCCCCCCCCCCCCCCCCCCCCCCCCCCCCAAAAAAAAAACCCCCCCCCAACCCCCCCCCCCCCCCCCCCCCCCCCCCCCCCCCCCCCCCCCCCCCCCCCCCCCAAAACCCCCCCCCCCCCCCCCCCCCCCCCCCCCCCCCCCCCCCCCCCCCCCCCCCCCCCCCCCCCCCCCCCAAAAAAAACCCCCCCCCCCCCCAAAACCCCCCCCCCCCCAACCCCCCCCCCCCCCCCCCCCCCCACCCCCCCCCCCCCCCCCCCCCCCCCCCCCCAAAAAAACCCCCCCCCCCCACCCCCCCCCCCCCCCCCCCCCCCCCCCCCCCCCCCCCCCCCCCCCCCCCCCCCCCCCCCCCCCCCCCCCCCCCCCCCCCCCCCCCCCCCCCCCCCCCCCCCCCCCCCCCCCCCCCCCCCCCCCCCCCCCCCCCCCCCCCCCCCCCCCCCCCCCAAAACCCCCCCCAACCCCCCCCCCCCCCCCCCCCCCCCCCCCCCCCCCCCCCCCCCCCCCCCCCCCCCAACCCCCCCCCCCCCCCCCCCCCCCCCCCCAAAAACCCCCCCCCCCCCCCCCCCCCCCCCCCCCCCCCCCCCCCCCCCCCCCCCCCCCCCCCCCCCCCCCCCCCCCCCCCCCCCCCCCCCCCCCCCCCCCCCCCCCCCCCCCCCCCCCCCCCCCCCCCCCCCCCCCCCCCCAAAAAAAAAACCCCCCCCCCCCAAAAAAAAAAAAACCCCCCCCCCCCAAACCCCCCCCCCCCCCCCCCCCCCCCCCCCCCCCCCCCCCCCCCCCCCCCCCCCCCCCCCCCCCAACCCCCCCCCCCCCCCCCCCCCCCCCCCCCCCCCCCCCCCCCCCCCCCCCCCCCCCAAACCCCCCCCCCCCCCCCCCCCCCCCCCCCCCCCCCCCCCCCCCCCCCCCCCCCAAACCCCCCAAAAAACCCCCCCCCCCCCCAAACCCCCCCCACCCCCCCCCCCCCCCCCCCCCCCCCCCCCCCCCCCAAAAACCCCCCCCCCCCCCCCCCCCCCAAAAACCCCCCCCCCCCCCCCCCCCCCCCCCCCCCAAAACCCCCCCCCCCCCCCCCCCCCCCCCCCCCCCCCCCCCCCCCCCCCCCCCCCCCCCCCCCCCCCCCCCCCCCCAAACCCCCCCCCCCCCCCCCCCCCCCCCCCCCCCCCCCCCCCCCCCCCCCCCCCCCCCCCCCCCCCCCCCCCCCCCCCCCCCCCCCCCCCCCCCCCCCCCCCCCCCCCCCCCCCCCCCCCCCCCCCCCCCCGGGGGGAATTAAGGTTTTTTTAAAATTTTTAAAGGGGCTTTGGGGGGGAAAATTTATTGGGGAATAAATTTTTTTTAAAAAAAAAAAATTTTTAAATTTTAAAAATTTAAAAATTTTTAAATTTAAAAATAACCTTTTAAAGGTTTTTAAAAAGGGGGGGGGGTTTTTTTTTCCAAAAAAAAATTTTCCCCAAAAAAACCCCTTAAAAATTTTGGGAAAAGGAAACCCCAAAAAGGGGGGAAAAAAAAAAAAAAATTTTTTTTCCCCACCCCCTTTTAAAATTTTTTCCCAATTTTTTCCTTTTTAAATTAATTAATTTTTAAAAAAAAAAAAAAAAGGGGGGGAAAAAAAAAAGGGTTTTTAAAAACCCAAAAATTTGGGAAAAAAAAATTTTTTTCCCCAATTTAAAAATAACCCCCAATAAAAAAGAAAAGGAAAAGGGAAAAAAAAAAAAAGGGTTTTTGGAAAACAAAATTTTTTTTTCCCAAAAATAAAATTTGGGAAAAAAATTTGGGTTTTTTAAATTAAACCCCCCAAAAAATTTTAAAAAAAATTTTTTTTAAAACCCAAAAACCCCAACCCTTTTTGGGTTTTTTGGGAAATTTTTAATGGGGAAAAAGGGGAAAATTTAAAATAATTAAAAAATTAAAAAGTTTTTAAAAATTTTTTAAACCTAAAAGTAATTATTGGAGAATGAAGTACAAATGGATGATTGAGTCATTATGGAAAATGAGTCCATTAAGGGATAATGAAGTAAATTAATGGATGAATGAATTCATTGAGGCAAATGATACATTAATATGAATGAAATTAAGGATGAATAAATCCTTTTTATTAGAAATATAAAAAGCATTTTTTAGCTCTCAACTTTTTCAATTTAGTCAATTTGGAGGCAACACCTAGGGAAGTTATCACCTACACTCAATGTAGTCATGGGACCTATCAAGTGATTTGATTCAAGCAAAAGAAAATTTCCAAATGGAAAGCTGTAAAATTGATGTGTCTTAAAAATGGAATCGAACAACTCCAGGACCTCGGGGACAAAGATGAGGACCCAAGAGGAAGCCTATTGCCACACCCCCTTCTTTGGTTTAATAACCATTAATCCTTTGTACATACATATAATGACATTCTTTTGGGGCAACCACCCACAATAATCCAAGCATTCCATATCCCCGGCCAGAGAGTCTTTATCTAAAACCACACCTGTCCTGTCGGATATCCTCCACAACCGGCTCCCTTTTCCGGGCCCCCTTTAATACCCATCATTTAAATCCCACCAACTAACCCCCACAGCCAAAGGAATGTCCCTCCAAACCCAAACCCCACAGCCAACAGGAAGTTTCCCAGTAGGGTAGCGAATTATCGGGTTTGATCGAATAAAGTCCAGAAATATTGAAAACGCATTATTGGGCTTGACTTCATGAACCCCAGGAGCTATGACTTTTTAGAAAAGGCAACGATTATTAAGAACTGGCAAAGGAGGATTAGCCACCATAATTAAAGATAATTGTGTTGAATGTTGATCCATGTTTTAAAAATAATACAATTCAATAATAAAATAATTAAACAAAATTGTTTTTAACCAAATCTTGTTCTAATAAACAAGCTTGAAATTGAAACCCTTACGAATTAGGCAGAGGTGTGGTTGGCATGAACAGAACACATAAAATCCAAATTAATTAAAGCAAAATATTATGGGGTTTACCACGGGTTTTAATCCAGTTCTTGGATATCACCTCATCTTAAATTCTTTGGTCAAGAAAATTATCTCATCCTCTCCGGATAAAATGTAGTGATGCATTTAGTTTTGCAAAATGTAACTTTGGTTGGGCGTGGCTTATTCAGGTTACCTTTTTGGGAACCCTATTTTAAGGTTTTTCTACGGGATTGAGGGAATACCAGTTTGCTTGGGAGTAGGAACCAAAAGAAGAGTATATTTTTAAGGGCCCCTGGAACTAAATTAATGTAGGAAGAACCCCTTTTTTTCCTTTAAAAAAATTTTTCCCAAAAAACTAAATTTTTTCCAAAAAATTTAGATTTCAAAAATTCCCAAAATTTTAAGTGGGTTTGTCCTAGCACCAGTTTTAAAAATTTTCCATTGTATTTAAAATTTATTTATTATTTTCTTCTTTAGCAAACCTTGAATTTTTTAAACAAAATTTTCCCTTTTTTTTTTACCCTCCGTTTTCTCTTCCCTTTAACCCATAAACGGGTTTAAAAATAACAAACCCCCTTTTTTTTTCGGCATAACTTTTAAACCCAAAATTAGAAAAATATTTTGGTAAACAATTTTAAGAAAAAAAATTAAAAAAAAAAAAAGGAAAAAAAATTTAATTTTTAATCCCTTTTTTAAAACCCCCAAAAACAATTTAAAAGGGGTATTCAAAGGTTTACTGGAAAAAAATAAAAATTACTTTTTTGGTTTCCTTTTCCCAAAAGAAGGATTTAAAAAAAAAAAAAAGGGAAAGACTTTGCTAAAATGGAATAAAATTAAGGGGTGTGTTTTTCTAAAATTCATTTATGGTAAAATCCATTTTTATTGATTTTAAAAAAATTATCCTATTTAAAAAATTTTTATTTAGTTCATTTTAATAAAATTTAAAAAAAAAAAAAAAACCCAAAAAAAAGGTCAGGTCAATGGAAGTTTTTAAAAATTAAAAAACAAAAACAGAATGGGTTCCCCAGGATTAAATTTTGATTGCAAATTTATTTTATTTTTATAGGGTTACAAAAAAAAAGGTGATTTAAAATTTATTACCAATTTTGGGGGAATTTAATTAAATTGTAAGAAAATGTTATTTTCCAAATTTTTTAAAAAATAATTTGGATTGAAAGAACCATGAGAAGGGTGAATGAGGGTCCAAAAAGGGGTTGGTTTATCCTTTAAATTGAAATTAAGTTTAAAAATGATAAGATTTTGGATGAGAATTGATAAATTTTGATTAATATTATCCAAATTAAAGGGCATTGTTTACTGGAGAATATGGAGGTAAGAGATAATACTGTCATTTAATGGCGTTCCTTGAGACCTTATAAATGCAAGGACTGTGGTAAAGGATTTGTGCAAAAAATCTAGTCTCACTGCACACAAAAGTACTCATACTGGAGGGGGGAGAGAGACCTTATAAATGCCAGCAGTGTGGAAAAAGGATTTACACAACAATCTAGTCTTATTTCGCACAAAGCGTACTCACAATGGAGAGAGACCATACAAATGCGAGGAGTGTGGAAAGGATTTACACGACAATCTAATCTTGTTGTGCACAAACGTACTCACAATGAGAGAGACCATACAAATGCGAGAGTGTGGTAAAGGATTTACACAACAATCTAATCTCACTGCACACAAACGTACTCATACTGGAGAGAGACCTTATAAATGCCAGCAGTGTGGAAAAGGATTTACACAAAATCTAGTCTTATTGCGCACAAATGTACTCACAAGGAGAGAGACCATACAAATGCAAGGAGTGTGGTAAAGGATTTGTTGCAAAAAATCTAGTCTCACTGCACACAAACGTATCATACTGGAGAGAGACCTTATAAATGCCAGCAGTGTGGAAAAGGATTTACACAACAATCTAGTCTTATTTCGCACAAACGTACTCACAATGGAGAGAGACCATACAAATGCGAGGAGTGTGGTAAAGGATTTTACACGACAATCTAATCTTGTTGTGCACAAACGTACACACAATGGAGAGAGACCATACAAATGCGAGGAGTGTGGTTAAGGATTTACACAACAATCTAATCTCACTGCACACAAACGTACTCATATGGAGAGAGACCTTATAAATGCCAGCAGTGTGGAAAAGGATTTACACTAAAATCTAGTCTTATTGCGCACAAATGTACTCACAATGGAGAGAGACATACAAATGCAAGAGTGTGGTAAAGGATTTGTGCAAAAATCTAGTCTCACTGCACAACAAACGTACTCATACTGGAGAGAGACCTTATAAATGCCAGCAGTGTGGAAAAGGATTACACAACAATCTAGTCTTATTTCGCACAAACGTACTCACAATGGAGAGAGACCATACAAATGCGAGGAGTGTGGTAAAGGATTTACACGACAATCTAATCTTGTTGTGCACAAACGTACACACAATGGAGAGAGACCATACAAATGCGAGGAGTGTGGTAAAGGATTTACACAACAATCTAATCTCACTGCACACAAACGTACTCATACTGGAGAGAGACCTTATAAATGCCAGCAGTGTGGAAAAGGATTTACACTACAATCTAGTCTTATGCGCACAAATGTACGCACAATGGAAGGAGACCATACAAATGCAAGGAGTGTGGTAAAGATTTATAGAACTGTCTCATCTGACTAGACACAAACGTACTCACACTTGAGAGAGGCCATATACATGCAGGAGTGTAGTAAAGGATTTGGACGTAAATTTACTCTCACTCAACATAAACAAACTCATACTAGAAAAAATCACATAAATTTAAATATCATCAAACTGTCTCTTAATAAAGAGAAATGTCTTGTTAACTGGACATATCATTTATCACAAAACTTTCATTTATCATAATATATTTATTATAGAATATCTTAATATAAAAATAACTATCATTTAATCTACCTAATGCTAATGATCTCAATTCATTATATGTTAATTCTTTACGTCTTTGAATTATCAATTTTTGTTTTTGATGAGTTGGTGTGGCTTCTCAGTGACAGTACAATCAGTTGGGCGTGGTCTATGTAACCACGGGGTTACCATGTGGTATCATAACAGTCAGCGCTAAAATAACTACAAAATAAATGTACATATTTTAATAATAGATGTACATCTCCTTACTAGCATGAGTATAGAATTCATGTAGTAATAGAACTTTATAATGTAATGATTTCTAATAATATTTATGAAATATTATTACATTAAAATAATATAACTTACAAATTCTTCTAATTTAATAATTTCTGTTGTATCATTTCTCTTGAACCTTTAACAATAGAAACATGACACAAAAGATGTTGTGTTACTGTTGAAGGGATTTAAAGAAGTACCACTTCCATTGTCAAAGGGATTTAGAGGAGATGTACCACTTCTATTGTCAAAGGGATTTAGAGGAGATGTACCACTTCCATTGTCAAAGGGATTTAGAGGAGATGTACCACTTCTATTGTCAAAGGGATTTAGTGGGGAAGTAACACTTTCTTTGTCAAAGGGGTTTAGAGAAGTACCACTTCTATTGTCAAAGGGATTTAGAGGAGACATACCACTTCTATTTTCAAGGGGACTCAAGGGAGAGAGGCATGTCTTCTGCCATTAAGGGGATTGTAAAATGATGTAGCATTTCTCTCAAGAGTACAATTATCAGAATCACCATTGGATAAATCACATGATTTCTTTCTCTTATTTCTCCACCAAGCCATGATAAACTACTAGGAAAGTATACTAGAAGAATATACTGGGAGACTATACTAGTATACTAAACTCTACTAATACAAACAGGGACTGTCCTATCTGAGTAGATCACTAACACAACAGTTATCATGTGAACAGATACTGTATATTATAATGTATAGCTAATATGATGAGTCAGCAATTTTTCAAAAGGTTGATAATAAACACACATAATATAAAAATATACATATACTTGTTGCAAGATGGACACACACTGGGATGTAATGGACAGATACATATATAAGTCAATTCTCTTATTTTTAGTCATTTTTTTGACTCAATTTTTCAGCTAAACTTGCAAAATCAGTTCCTTACTTGATAAATTTTGTGAAGTCTCAAAAATTTGGGATAAATTATTCCTCTCTTGTCAAGACTCTAATAGATAGATAGATGAATTAATGAATGAGCAGTGATTGGATGTATTATAATTACTTGCTGTGCTCCAGTAATAACACTTCTGGTTCCATATTTTTTATATTCAGACTCTCTGTCACATCTACAAGAGACTTTTTGAATTCCTTCGAAAGAAGAGGAGGCACCTTTCTTTTGAATTCCTTTGACACAGTAGAGGAAGAATCAGTCTTTCCTTTACTGAAGAGGCTAACCCTTTTTTTCTTCTCTTGTCTACAAGCCATTTAGACACATTTGAATAATACTGTACAAATGTATATTATGTCCTTTATTTATGAGAATATACATGTTATTACATGTTATTTGAACATCTGTCCATTGAATGACTGAATGGATGTCCTTACTGCTGACATGTTGTGTTGTGTGTACAGCCGATGTCATCATTATATGACAACAGACAGTGTACAGTGTGTAATGTACAGTGTATAGTGCATAGTGTGTAGTGTGTAGTGTGTAGTGTATAGTGCATAGTGTACAGTGTACAGTGTATAGTGTGTATGTACAGTGTATAGTGTGTAGTGTGTAGTGTATAGTGCATAGTGTACAGTGTACAGTGTATAGTGCATAGTGTACAGTGTGTAGTGTATAGTGTGTATGTACAGTGTATAGTGTGTAGTGTGTAGTGTATAGTGCATAGTGTGTAATGTACAGTGTATAGTGCATAGTGTACAGTGTGTAGTGTATAGTGTGTATGTACAGTGTATAGTGTGTAGTGTGTAGTGTATAGTGCATAGTGTACAGTGTACAGTGTATAGTGCATAGTGTACAGTGTGTAGTGTATAGTGTGTATGTACAGTGTACAGTGTATAGTGTGTATGTACAGTGTATAGTGTGTAGTGTGTAGTGTATAGTGCATAGTGTACAGTGTACAGTGTATAGTGCATAGTGTACAGTGTGTAGTGTATAGTGTGTATGTACAGTGTATAGTGTGTAGTGTGTAGTGTATAGTGCATAGTGTGTAATGTACAGTGTATAGTGCATAGTGTACAGTGTGTAGTGTATAGTGTGTATGTACAGTGTATAGTGTGTAGTGTGTAGTGTATAGTGCATAGTGTACAGTGTACAGTGTATAGTGTGTAGTGTGTAGTGTACAGTGTGTAGTGTACAGTGTGTAGTGTATAGTGTGTAGTGTATAGTGTGTAGTGTACAGTGTGTAGTGTGTAATGTGTAGTGTGTAGTGTGTAGCATGTAATGTGTGGTGTGTAGTGTGTAGGTTAAGACAACATTATAGAAATGATACAACAGAAATTATTAAAATTAGAAGAATTTGTAAGTTATATTATTTTAATGTAATAATATTTCATTAAATATTATTAGAGATCATTACATTATAAAGTTCTATTACTACATGAATTCTATACTCATGCTAGTAAGGAGATGTACATGTATTATTAAAATATGTACATTTATTTTGTAGTTATTTTAGCGCTGACTGTTATGATACCACATGGTAACCCATGGATACACAGACCACACCCCACTAATTGTACTGTCACTGAGAAGCCACACCCAACTTATCAAAAGCAAATTGATTCAAAGACGTAAAGAATTAACATATAATGAATTGAGATCATTAGCATTAGGTAGATTAAATGATAAGTTATTTTATATTAAGATATTCTATAATAAATATATTATGATAAATGAAAGTTTGTGATAAATGATATGTCCAGTCAATAAGACATTTCTCTTTATTAAGAGACAGTTTGATGATATTTAAAATTTATGTGATTTTTTCTAGTATGAGTTTGTTTATGTTGAGTGAGAGTAAATTTATGTCCAAATTTCTTCCCACACTCATTGCATTTATATAGCCTCTCTCCATTGTGAGTACATTTGTGTGCAGCAAGACTAGATTGTTGTGTATATCCTTTTCCACACTGCTGGCATTTATAATGTCTCTCTCCAGTATGAGTACGTTTGTGTCTAGTGAGATGAGACAGTTGTATAAATCCTTTACCACACTCCTCACATTTATATGGTCTCTCTCCAGTGTGAGTACGTTTGTGTTTAGTGAGATTAGATGGTTGTGTAAATCTTTTACCACACTCCTCGCATTTGTATGGTCTCTCTCCATTGTGTGTACGTTTGTGTGCATCAAGACCAGATATTTGTGTAAATCCTTTTCCACACTGCTGGCATTTGTAAGGTCTCTCTTCAGTATGAGTATGTTTGTGTACAGCAAGATTAGATTGTGCATAAATCCTTTTCCACACTGCTGGCATTTATAAGGTCTCTCTCCAGTATGAGAATGTTTGTGTACAGTGAGACTAGATTGTTGCACAAATCCTTACCACAGTCCTTGCATTTATGTGGCCTCTCTCCATTGTGAGTACGTTTGTGTACAGTGAGACTAAATTTTTGTGTAAATCTTTTACTACACTCCTCACATTTATAAGGCCTTTCTCCAGTGTGAATTCGTTCATGTATAGTAAGATGAGCAGATGTCTTGAAGTTTTTCCCACACTTCTTACACTTAAATGGTCTAATACCAGTATGACTTAGTTTATGGTACATTAGACCATATTGACTAGTATAACTTTTATCACAACTCTCACATTTATAACACTTTTGTTTCTTTTTATGTGGAGAAATTGTAACTGATGATGACTGACTGTTACCATGACAACCCTTCTCTCGATGAGTTAGTGTATCTGTTTCTTTGACATTGTGTCGTATTCTCTGATGAGTGTTAAGATTAGCTTCAAGACTAAAGATACATTTACACTCTTGACAATGATAAGGTTTGTCATGAGTGTGACAAGAATGTAAGTGATAAGTCATCATATCAAAGTCATAACATGTTATTGAACAGAGAGGACAGTGAAATACATTATGTGCCTTGAGACAATGAACGTTGAGGAGGTGATCAGTAATAAATGATGAACTTATAAACGTCTCCTTACAACCGCTAACAAGACAAGAGGACATCGTGGAACCACGTGGGTCAGGTAGCAGTATACGGAGTACTTTGATTATAATTACCATTTTATTCATATACAAATTTCAGATTGTATCCGTTTACCTCCGTAAACGTTCTGCGTTAATTTTTTTGGGGTGGGGTATTGTTGCTAAAAATATTTATTATAAAATTTTGCACACGCAAAGTATTTTATTTAGTGGACGTGGTCTTTTCAAGAATACTCCTCACAAATATGAGGTCTTTCTCTAGTATGAACATTGTTTTTTTTTTTTTTTTTTTTTTTTTTTTTTTTTTTTTTTTTTTTTTTTTTTTTTTGTGCAGTAGATGTCTTAAATCATTTCCCACACTCCTTACAAATTACAATTAAAAGGTCTAATACCAGTTTGAGTTAGTTTATGGTACATTAGACCAGGGTTACTAGTATAACTTTTATCACAACTCTCACATTTATAACACTTTTGTTTCTTCTTATGTTGAGAAATTGTAACTGATGACTGACTGTTACCATGACAACCCATCTCTCAATGAGTTAGCATATCTGTTTCTTTGATATTATGTCGTATTCTCTGATGAGTGTTAAGATTAGCCTCAAGACTAAAGATACATTTACACTCTTGACAATGATAAGGTTTGTCATGAGTATGACAAGAACGTAAGTGATAAGTCATCATATATCAGAGTATTTCCATACATGGCTGTAAATTGTTTACTTTGTCCACCCCTTCATGCATTGACAAATATAGTGAAGGGTTAAAACAACAATAGAGGCAGACAAAATGGATACATACTAGAACAGAATGGACAGATATGTTGTATTGTAAAATGCACTAAAATAAAAAATGAAAACATGATTATATAATATTGTCATTTCTACAAAATCTTTTCCTTCGATATTTCTCTGCCAATTGTTCAGCTACACTTGCAAAATCAGTAGCGTCTTCCGTTAATTGTTCTGTCTGCCGCTCGAGCTCAGATAATTCCTTTCCTCTCTTGTCAAGACCCTATACATGAATGGACAGATGAATAGATGGATGGATGAATGGACAGATGAATAGATGGACAGATTGATATTACCTCTTGTGCTCTCTTCATAGCATCATTAGACCCCCGCCCTTTGTATTGCTAGCTCCACCCCTTGTTTCTTTTTGTCTCCAATCTTTCCATCAGATTTAGTCATTGAATCGTCTCTCTTAGCAAGCGACTTCCATGCTCGACCAGCAACCACAGCGCTAACTAATAGAAAGAGAGGGAGAGTTTCTAAGACATATAGTATACAAACTTACAGTAAGCATCTCTGTTAGTTGTAGTGGGTGTGGTCAATCCGCTAAAATATATCGGAAATAATCCCTTTACTAGCAGGTGCTGGTGTATTAATTGGAAGATAAAGATCAGGGAAACAGTCTGGCAAATTTAAATTGTCATGTTTAGTAACAGAGAGACGCTGGACCTCCGAGGGAGATGTCTGATGAATTGCTTGACCATCTCCAGAAATACGAAATGTGTATAATGCTCTAAATTAATACATTAATTAACATTTAATTATAGGGGTGTGGTTACCTTGGGTCGACTAAAGGATCATATCGAAACTGTGACAATAGTCTGAGTCCTGGTAAAGTATGCACAAGAATGACTCCAGTCGATGTCAGTGACATTAAACAAGGCAGAGAGTCACACATGTAAAAAAACCACTATGAACAACACGAGCATTTGGTATACCATGATCAACATGACTGATAACATGGTTGCCAGGGAAACCAATACACTAAACAAGTTACATTATAGTATGTCATTTCTTATTTCTACTTACTTTGATGGAGTCATTGGTTACCATGACAACGTAATTAGCTGGTTTTTGTGAGTCGTTTAATTCTTTAGCTGTTTGTCTTCTCCTTAAAACAGCCACTATCTCAGGTGATGATTCTAAATGGGTGTGGTTATGTATTAATTATATTAATTATACAGGGACATACTCTTGTCTGCACTAGTCATTCTTGATTTATAAGGAGTAATTAATTGTTCTCCCACTCACTGAGAAATATTAAATCAACTACTGGAGACTTCATGTCAATTATTAACCCTATAGACAAAACAAATCATGTGACTATAAGGCAGTCATGTGACTAAAAATAGCTACCACAGAGCAAACTAGTAGTTGACTATTATTGGAATCATGTGACTTATATAGCAAAGTCACGTGACTTTTATGTAACTTATACAATATATATATATATATATATATATATATATATAGAACAGAATTAAAGGACAAAAGAACAGAGCTCTCGCTGTGTTGCTGTTACTCCGAGTTTCACGCGTTATGCGTGAAACTCGGGAGTAACGCGTGAAACTCGGAGTAACAGCAACACAGCGAGAGCTCTGTTCTTTTGTCCTTTAATTCTGTTCTAACCCGCTCTGTCTAAACGACATCGAGCACTCTTCAACAGACTTAGATACTTCAGTATATATATATATATATATATAATATTATATATATATATAATCATGTGAACAATATGGTTGCTATAGTTACCAGATGGCAATATGTCAGTTTTTGATCTCCCCTTAGACGAGTGAACAACATTAATAGTATAGACAGCAATATTACCACTGTATGTCCCCACCCACAAGGTCATTGTTGGAATACCGCCTGTAATAAAGGGGGTATGTTTAGTCAATAAGATGATATAACATTACTTTTATTGATAAACATTTGTACTAGTTCCAGACATGTGATCATGTGACCGTCAGGTAATGTGACTGACTCAAGTTTTGACATTTTGCTATAAAGACAATAAAAAATATCCATCCATTAAACAACATTATCCATCCATTTAACACTTATATCAATGAAGAGGTATCCATTAGAATATTATATATCCATTTAATATAGTATGTAACCATTAAATATACTTACTGTTTTCCAGTTGGAGGGGGAGGCTCTACGTGGGTTGCTTCCATTGCTGGGACAAATAGAGGTACTGAAGGACATCGTAATGGAGTAGTACATGATTTAGGGAATTCAGGAATTGAGGGAAACTTTTTTAATGTTTTAGAAGAAAGTTCATGAGTTAATTTTCGGACCTTGCTACTGTAAGTGTTTGGGTCAGCCAAATCTGGAGAGAGAGAGAGAGAGAGAGAGAGAGGAGATGAGAGAGAGAGAGAGAGAGAGAGAGAGAGAGAAGAGAGAGAGAGAGAGAGAGAGAGAGTCATATATAGTCATATTCTTAACAATAACTTACACAATATACTAGTGACAGTTCCTAGTACATGCATCATTTGATTTAAAACAGTGTTTATAATAACTAATCCACGATCACTGCCGATAATAAGTCTAAAGAAAAAAAAAATGTCCATTCATTCATCTGTCTATCCATTCATTCATCCATCTGTCCATTCATTCATCCGTCTGTCCATTCATTCATCCATCTATCCATTCATTCATCCATCTGTCCATTTACTCACAGTCCAGCAGTAGCACAATACTTCAATGCAGTTACATCAACACCTTGTGTCAGTTCATTGTTGCTATAGTAACAAAAACAATGTTGAATTACATGAAAACCAGGTAACTGTTGCTCAAGTTCGTTATTAAATGACGAGAGGGGAATGACCCCTTCCTCCTCATCTCCTTCCTCAGGTATCACATTTGGTAATATCACAGAATCATTTTTCATATCAATCATTAATGTCTGTAATAATAAACAATATTATTAACTTATAATTAACAATTAATTACCTGGGGTTTCCTTTCACATGGCATTAATGAAAAGTCAAACACAAGAGTATGTCCAGAAACATTAGCTACACACAAATTTTGAGAATAAACGTCAAATTTTATTTGATGAATGGCAATGTCCTCAGTCTCGTTACTATGGCTACGCTGTACCATAGAGACAGCTAGATACTCTTCAGAAGGCGTGGCTCTAGGGCTACCTCTGGAGTCTAACTACTTGTTGATGTCTTTTTATGACTGTCTCCTATAGGAACTGGACTCTTTGGTTTTAGAGGTAGAAATTTCGGTGGATTTTTTGATTTCTCTTTAACAACGACTTCCTCCTCATCAAGTTCATCGTCAATGTCGCCATCTTCTGGGAGGTCTTTGTTAGAAGACACAGGAGAAGATGAGGGGGATATTTCTGGAGACCCTTCAGAGGAAGTAATTTTTGTGTTTTTTTGACTTTATTCTTTTTAATGCCCCTTTTTTAGCTTTGCCAAGTATTGATTTCCTCTTTGTGCTTTGTACAAACTTTTTTCTTTCTTCTCCAATATCAAGATGTGTAGCTCCGCCTCCTGATAAGATGGGTTTCGCTTCTGTAGAGTCCAAGTTATTTTCATCAGTGTTATCAGGGGGTGTGGTCAAAATGGTAGGTGTGGTAACTTCGTCATTTCTTTGTGGTGATGATCCTGATGATTCTCTCCTCTCCTTTATTGCAGAAACTACTGAAACACGTGGAGATTGGCTATGAGGAGAACTAGTCCCGGGGGGTGTGGTTACGTGGAGGAGGAGTTATACCAGGATGAATGATAAAAGATGTATTGAAGTAACAAGATGTAGAAATTGTGAACAATGGCTGCATAATAACTACAAAGAACATGGTCAAACCTTTATTCATCCATTGTTTACCATCCATCTATTTACTATATCCATTTATCCATTCATCCTTTCATCCCTCCATTTATTCTTTCATTCATCCATTTATTCTTTCATTTATCCATTTACTTTACCTGATCGACAAAACCATAATCTAACTGAACCATCTAAATGTCTATAAAATGAATGTTATATTAATTATTAGTGGGTATGGTTAATTACCCAGTAATAATGAGATCAGTCCAAGGGTCAGGTGATTCTTGTCCCCATTTTCCTCCTCTAATTGGCCATTGCTATAAATATGGATCCATAAAAGATATGCATCTATTTATCTAACTACACTTAGTCTACAAAGTATTATACATCCATTCCTACAAGTTATGTATCCATTATTAAATTATACATCCATTCCTACAATTTATGTATCCATTATTAAATTATACATCCATTCCTACAAGTTATGTATCCATTATTAAATTATACATCCATTCCTACAATTTATGTATCCATTATTAAATTATACATCCATTCCTACAAGTTATGTATCCATTATTAAATTATACATCCATTTCTACAAATTATGTATTCATTATAAATTTTACATCCATTCCTACAATTTATGTATCCATTACTAAATTATACATCCATTCCTACAAGTTATGTATCCATTATTAAATTATACATCCATTTCTACAAATTATGTATTCATTATTAAATTATACATCCATTCCTACAATTTATGTATCCATTACTAAATTATACATCCATTCCTACAAGTTATGTATCCATTATTAAATTATACATCCATTCCTACAATTTATGTATCCATACTTTAGTAGAAGCTGATTGATGAGGTAATTTAGACTTAACAGAATGTAATTGAGCAACAAAGTCATCAGGACAGTTACCACAATATTCTAATGATGTCACTGGTGTTGTGTGAATATCAAAGGAAAATGGCAATGTAAAATTTGGTATACTATGATGAAGAAAGGGTTAAAATAGAGAGTACCAGGTGATGTCATGTCACCTTACCTCTGTGTTTGTAAGTCATAAACTAGTAATTGTGACTTTGTTAAGACTACAATAGCAAATTCCTTCTGATAGTCTGCGAATGGATATAAGAGGAAATGAATAAATATAAAAGGAAAGGAATAAATATAAGAGGAAATGAATAAATATAAGAGGAAATGAATAGAGAAAACAGACTTGATTGATGGATATATATATATATAAGAAATGGACACATACAAACCTGTTACATATGGTGTATTAGGTAAGCATTTAAATTGAACAATATGTTCATTAAAACTCAACATGTGTGTTTTTAGAGAATTATAGAGCGTCAACGATCGAATACCAAGTCCATCACTTCAGGAAATCCTCCGCTAAATATAAGAAGAGACTCAGACTCAAGATGAAAACCACTGAAGCTGTCCTATTGGAGAGGAGTGGCCAGCTAAAGAGAGTTGTATATTATAATATGAACACTGTTCCTATATATTATACCATGAGGGTTATACACTTTGTCAGGTTTGCCTTCGTGCTTCACATTAAATTCAGCAATACATCCATTACTATAACCAGCTGCAAACCTTCTTCCTGAACCATGCCACGATATCGCCATGAGTGTCTAGAAATGGACAGATTTTTCAAAATAGATACATAAAATTAACATACAGCTAATGACTTGTCACCATCGTATGAAAAACCGTTTCTCAACAGATTTAGTTTTAAAATTCCACAAAAACACATAAGCCTTGTGTAAAGGCTATAAGAATCTGAGGAACGGACAAGAAAAGATCAATAGACATATAAAACAAAGAGAAATGGATATATAAAGAAAAATGGACACATAATAAGAATAATGGACATATACCTTTGAAGTGTCAAGAGGATGTTCCTCCATAGCCAATACATCTCCTGGTCTCATTTTACGAGGACTACATGACAGTCACATGACAATCATATGATATTAATTCTTACCCAGATTCCACCATTTTGTCCCAATACATAGTATAACCTGATATCTCTAATTCTTCAATATTAACAACAAAATATTACCACCTTCCATCCCAACATATAACCAGTCAGAATTGAATGGCCAATAAATGTGACAGACACTATAAGAGAACTAGTCATTCACAGTCTTACCACAGACATAATAGTTAACATATGTAATATAAAGAGTCTTTATATTATAAACAATTACTTCTCTTTTTGCCATTGTAGTTTGTGTTTTTAAAGAGATATTCTTTTCTCTAACAGACCAGAGGTAGAGTGTGTTATTATTACAAGAACTGACAAGATGGCCCTGGGAGACAAAGAAAGAGTTATTGATAAAAGGTCTTCTCTATTCATAGCATACCGTATTCTCTAAGAAAATGAGTTGTAACACCCCCACACCTAATGGATGTTGAAAATGGCGTTCTAGTCCTGACTTTCCTAGACTAAGATAAAATACAAATTATTAACTTTCCATTCATAATAAATTATATAACAATAGACAATATAATTATTACTAACATAATGAAACAGGGAAACAATTAATTATATTTAAACAAAACAGAAAGTCATTACACTCTGTCAACATCTTAAAACTCACTGTTACATATTAAATAAATATTTTTGTACAAGTACATAATCCTGTTACTACTTCCTTTTAAAAGTACTAGTATCTAGAGTCAGTTCCTTGTAATTGTAATAACTATACTGAGTACTGGTTACTATAATACTAATAGAACAATGAGTTATTATTTATAATATAATGAAAAAACAAAGGTCATAATACATAACCTATAAATTAATCATTCATAATATAATTGTTAAATATTACTTTAAAAATAACAACATTTACTATAATAACTGCTATATTGTAATACACTCTACCCACACATTACATTAATGTAATAATGCATGACTAGTACAGCCATAGAATTAATATAGGGAAATACCACACATGAGGTATTCTTGGCACACGTATATACAAACTATTAACAAATCAGATATTAGGAGAGAAAATATGATAAATATGTTGATAGATAGATGGATTAATAAATGGATGGATAGATAGACAGAAAATGGATAGATATGGTTAGATAGACGAACATCATTTCCTCTATTTTCCTCATAATAACATCCTATTAGAAAGGTCATAGGATATACATGTCATTGCTATATAAATTGACACACATTATATCAACATTATAAACATGATTACAGTTAGAACAGCCCTAGATTTAAGGAAGTCTGTATATGTTTGTTTTTAAAGTTGAAGTTATTTTGGTGTTGAATATATATATAAAATCAAGTAAATATTACTTGATTTTGTATATATATTCAATACAACAAAAATAACCTCAAACTTTAAAAACAAACATATACAGACTTCCTTAAATCTAGGGCTGTTCTAACTGTAATCATGTTTATAATGAGCTACCTAATTTAATAATATAATTAACATACATAATATTGTACTATTGTTATGATAGGACATAGTAATGATTCTTTATATTGGTATTGGGTTTTAAAGCTATCCTTAGTATAGAGATATTCTCAATATAGAGGTCCAATATTGTAATGAAATATTAATATGGGACTAGAACAATTGTCTGGAATATATTGAAGATTTCTTAATTCTGAGTATCTATTATATCGAGGTGTTAACTGTAGTACTATAATGTGATACTACTTCAACTAACATGACAACTGTCCCACTTAGAGAGCCAATAGCCAGTAGTTTCTGGACAGGGTCATAAGCCAGACATGTTGGTTGATGAGGAAAACCATGTTGAAATGTCTAAAGAAAAACAATATATATTGATATTTAATTGTTGAAGTATCAAACTTACCTTGTGTAAGTAGAAATGGTCTGGTTTCAAGCGATCAGGTATTTTGTCATGGTAATCTGATTTCGGCTCGCTTTGAAAGATTTTTTTGAAGACAGCCATTTCTTAGAACTGCTCCTCCACAATGCAGAGCAAATTTCTACCTCATTAAAAAAATGCAAATTGATAGGTGTTAGGGGTTAAATAAAATAGGCGGAGCTTATGAGGTTAAATACTGTTGTCATAGTAACTAACAAATATACGAGAGAAAGTATGGCTGCT
Source organism: Gigantopelta aegis (assembly GCF_016097555.1). Lineage (NCBI taxonomy): Eukaryota > Metazoa > Mollusca > Gastropoda > Neomphalida > Peltospiridae > Gigantopelta > Gigantopelta aegis. Next base: position 19,442 of record NW_024533068.1, read on the forward strand.
CTCCAAAATCTTCACTTGGCTCCTGAAGATGAAGACGATTTGTATAAAGGATATGATGTTTTTCAAGTTGATGTATGATTTCTCATTTTTAAAATGGCGCCATTATCATTTTTTCAACAGGAACTTGAAGAAGATCCTGAATTTCAGAGGATAGTGAGTACTCAACATGGCCGAAATAAACGATCCTCTGTACCAGTGACAGGAATGGGTCGACCACCATTAGCAGGACGTCCTTTAGGAACATCGGGAGTGAGTGAATAAATTAATAGATGCATGGTAACATTAAATGGACAGGTTGTAGTAGGTTATGGATGTATGATCAGTATATAATGGATGTATGATAGTATATAATGGATGTATGATCATATATAATGGATGTATGATCATAAATAATGGATGTATTATAGTTATATAATGGATGTATAATCATATATAATGGATGTATAATCATATATAATGGATGTATGATAGTATATAATGGATGTATGATAGTATATGAAATTTTTTAGTTTCGTCTTGGCACATCGTCAGGGGGGTGTGGCTGTTGGAGGACGGACTATCCACAGGGTATGCAGTGGTAAGTACTGTCACATAACTAATTATATATTCATGAGATGATGTCATGTGATCCAGGAAGGTGGATCTGCGCGACCTATGACATCAACAGGAGCTGCTGGCTTCAGTCGAAGTACACACCCCTTTTAATAACCCTTAAGTTTAATTATAAGTAGGTGGAGCTATCTTTGATCCATTAGGTCAAGCTGGGACAGCGACTAGTAAAATAATCGTTCCCCCTCTTGACCCTCGTCCTGAGGATAGCCCTGAGGAAATAATACGACAATTAGAAAAGAAAGTTAATATATACTTGAGGAGAGTGCTGAGGTTTAGCTCACGAGGGGATCGTCAACTGGTATGTGAGGACTCTTGTCACCTATTCCACCCACACAGTTAATTGTATTATATTTATAGGCTCTTGATAAAGCCAAAGAAGCTAGTAGAAAGGAGAGGATCTTATGTAAACAACGAGAACAAGCAGGACTCACTGAACATATCAACTTGGACCTGACATACTCTGTAAGTTTTGTTGCTCTTTTGTCTTTTATTGTTAGTTTCCTCTCCCTCCCTTCCTTTCCTCCTCTCTACCGCTCTTCTCTCTCTTCTCTCTCTCTCTCTCTCTCTCTCTCTCTCTCTCTCTCTCTCTCTCTCTCTCTCCTTCTCCTCTCTCTCTCTCTCTCTCTCTCTTCCTCTCTCTCCTCTCTCTCTTTCTCTCTCTCTCTCTCTTCTCTCTCTCTCTCTCTCTCCTCTCTCTCTCTCCTCTCTCTCTCTCTCTCTCTCTCTTCTCTCCTCCTCTCTCTCTCCTCTCTCTCTCTCTCTCTCCTCTCTCTCCTCTCTCTCTCTCTCTCTTCTCTCTCTCTCTCTCTCTCTCTCTCTCTCTCTCTCTCTCTCTCTCTCTCCCTCTCTCTCTCTCTCTCTCTCTCTCTCTCTCTCTCTCTCGCTCAAGGTTCTATTCAATCTAGCTAACCAGTATCATGCTAATTCTCTTTATAATGAAGCACTCAATACATACTTGTTAATTGTCAAAAAACAAATTATTTGGTAGTGGTGGTCGACTACGTATCAATATGGGGAACATTTACTTTGAGCCAAAAAAAATATCCATTAGCTATAAAGAACTATAGAATGGCATTGGACCAAATACCTGATACACATCGGACTGTCAGGTTAGTATTTATAGATCCCTCCCACTAACCACACTCTTTAATTAGGTTTCGTATTCTACAGAATATATGCACAGTATATATTCGAATGCGTCAATATAGTGATGCTATTAACACTTATGAACATATTATGGATGAAATGAAAGAGAATGTTGACTACACTATTGGTAAACCATCTGTCCATTTGTTTCATCCATTTTTTTTATCTATCCATTCAGCAATGAACCTACTCCTGTGTTACTATGCATTGGGAGATTCTGAGAAATTGAAACGTCATTTTCAAGGATGGTCCAGATCACAACAGGAACTGATATTGACGAAGACCGTTACTTTCCAACTGACGTAAGTACATTTACAATTATAATTATAGTATATGTAATTATATTAGGAGGATGACCCTAATCAACGAATGTTAATTGAAGTCATTAAAGATGATAGTTTACGTAAAATTGAGAAAGAGAAAAGAGAAAAGCTGAGAAGACAATTTTGAATGCTGCCAAATTGATAGCTCCAGTTATCGAAGGCTCTTTTGCAAGTGGGTTTGACTGGTCAGTCCCGGTTTTGTTGTTAATGCCATGTGTCATTATGACATCATTATTAGGTGTATTGAAGTTGTAAAGAGCTCTCATCATGCTGAAATGGCCAGTGAACTTGAGATTACGAAGGCTTTGACATTTTTGAGAGAAAAGATATATCACGAGTAAGTTTATCTGTCCATTTATTTATCTATCTATCTGTCCATTACTCAGGCTATAGATACTCTGAAGGAGTGTGGTAGAAAAGACAGCAAGATGGCTGATAGCGCTGCAACTAATCTCTCCTTTATTTATTATTTAGTAAGTATTATTGATGATGTCATTATATTGTCATCTTGGTCATAGAAAGGAGATATCAGTCAGGCAGAAAAATATGCTGATATAGCCATACAGTTAGATCATTATAATCCACGAGGTAAATTTGAATGTGATTTTTGGCATACACTCTCTCTTTCTCTCTCTCTCTCTCTCTCTCATTCAGCTCTAGTCAACAAAGGGAATTGTCTTTACGCTCAGCAAAAGTTTGAAGATGCCAGTGGCTATTTCCAGGAAGCTTTGTCAGTTGAAGCAACCTGTTTTGAAGCCCTGTACAATTTAGGTTTAACTTATAAATCATTGGGTGATTTGAGCTCTGCACTTCAATGTTTTACTAAACTTCAAATGATATTTAAAAATCTTCCACAAGTCATCTATCAAATAGCTGACATGTATCCTATGATAATACATGTATGAGTAGGACCCTTTAATTGCACCCTTAATTGTGGTTATTAGTTATGACAGATTAGAGGATACCCTCAAGCTATTGAATGGTGAGTTTATTGTATTTTATTCTACTCTAACTTGCTAAACAGGTGTTATGCAACTGGTTACACTAGTTCCACTGATCCTGGAGTGTAGCTAGACTAGGAGAATTACATGATGTTGAGAATGACCGCCCACAAGCTTACCACTATTATTACGAAGTAAGTTATGTCTTGATGATGTCATAATGATGTCATATCTCTATTTGGGGTAGTCATTCCGATATTGTCCTACAAATATTGATGTTATCTCATGGTTGGGGGCGTATTTCATGGATTCACAATATTGTGATAAAGCTGTCTTTTATTTGAGAAGGGCAACTCTAATACAGTGAGTTATAACCCTCTAATTATGTTAATTATTACTACTTCCTTAGACCTAATCAAGTCAATTGGCAGTTAATGGTAGCTAGCTGTTATCGTAAAATAGGTCAGTAGGTTTCCTCATTTATCTGTCCATTTATCCATCTATTAATCCATTTTATTAACTTATCATCTATCCATTCATCTGCCATCCATCATTAGGCAACTACCAACAAGCTTTACATTATTATGAAGAAATTCATAAAAGATTTCCAGACAATATCGATTGTCTCAAATTTCTTGTCCGTCTTCACTCGGACTTAGGACGAAAAGAATTATCTGATCATTATGCTAATTTATTAAAGAAAGCAGAAAAAAATAATGAAAATCAAAAAACAAGTAAGTTATTAACAATAAAACAATTGTACCAATTTATACTAATTTAAAGAGGTGGAGTCAGGAGGGAGTAGTGATGTACGTGAGTCTAGTGGTAATATAAAAACTAAAGATCGTCTCAGTAGTGGTAAGGGGTTAACTCCTTAATTAGTACTTAAAAAGTTAATTAGGTGACTCAGGTTCTAGTGGGGAGGAGGAGTCACCAGACGGGCTGACCCTCCTATTCAGATCCATTAGGTCAATTACCCGAGAGGCCAAGAACATCAGCTCATCCTAAACCTCCTCCTGAAGATGAATTTGAAGATGTTGAATTAGGAGATGATTATTGCCTGAATAATTGCTTGTAATAATGACATCACATATAAATGTAATAATGACATTATTATGTAATAATGACATCATAATACATGTAATATGTAATGTGTCATAATGACATAATAATATATGTAATAAGAACAAAGTATATAGTTATGTATAACAAGTGATGATAGTGTTTAATACAAACATTAAAAGTGTTTCTATTTCATTATTTGACGAGGGAGACCAAGTTAATTCCGGCTTGATTAGCACCTCTATTGGAACCCATCTGTAACCGATAACTTGTTGACCAGCTTGTAACTGTTCTTGTGAAAAATGACGAGGAGTTTTCTCTGACTCCTTTGGTCCTAGTGAGGGGAAGTCTTCCTCTTAGTAGTAACCTGTTAATATAGTAATGTATATTAGTGATAAGAGGTATCTCTATCAACCTAGACACTCTTCTTTGCTGATCTATCAACCTAGACACTCTTCTTTGCTGAATGTGTGAAAATGATCCAACAAAGAAGAAGGTCTAGCTATTGATAAGATAAGATATTTTAGTAAAGGCTTTCATTAATCAATATATTAGTTACTATGTCATAACAGGTGGCCCTCAATATTATAATAATACATTACAGTTACTATAAGTAATGTACCTCCTTCCTAATGCATGAAGAGTGTTGATCACTATATAGTAAATAGATTGATAGATAAATAGATTGATGGACTAATGGATGGATGAATACATGTAGATATATAAACAAATCAATTTGATTGATACACTTATTGAACATAATGAATAAATCATACAAATAGTTTATTTATGACATGATTACCTGTGGTATATTTTGACCTTCATATAAAATCCACTGTCTGAAATAAATCTGTCCTTGCAAGTCCATAGTTCTCACACAAAAGTTAGAAACTTTCCAATATTCTCCATCTATTATTAGTATAAATCATAACAGTTCTAATCCATGGAATATCATATTGAATTAAATGTAAATCATTCAATATGACTGATAAAAACTAAATTATAATATTGACTATGGATCTCTTCCATTCATCATCTATGCTATCCATTCATCCATTGGTGTATGTATACATTATCACAAACTTAACATTGTGTACATTTAAACTAACAAACAATACTGACCATTGTGAAAGCCATCAATCTACCTTTGTGAGATTTACGGATGGCACCAGGTTGTAATACATTAGCTAGTCTAGTTAGTAGAAAAGACATACATAAAATAAACTATTTTATTTCCAATAATTTACTTGCAAAGCATTACTCGTCTTTCAATGATTCTCGTACATCTTCTTGAGATTCTGGTACTTTTACAGGTTCGCCTAGAATCTCTTCTATCCACAAAAAAGCATCCTGAGCTAAATTGTGATCAAATTTAGCGTCCTTCTGCAGTAAAGAACAAAAAGGGTGGAGGTTGAACTGCACAGACACGGCGCACATACGACATTATATTACTGATGTAATGGATCTTGTTACCTTGGCGTTTAAGTTCAGCAGTCAAACCCGTATCTTGGGTCTAACAGCCATAATTGTCTCGTTATCTCTATCTTAGAGTGAAAGACACTACATACACACCCCCTGCTATGTGTATATGCTGTGCAATTTATACTGGCATTATGGGTGGAGCTGACGCTTTAGTATCCAATAGTATACGGAATATTACAAATTTAATATTTGAAAGTAATCAGAGGAATCCTGAAGAATACAGATACTAAACACAAAAAAAAATTCCTATAATTATAATTGTTACAAACATAATTTAGTAAAATGCTAAATTAGCACTTTTTCGTCATATTAAAAGATTGATTTCAAATTGTTCACTACATTTTATTTGTGATCGGGCATAATTTGACGAGTGGCTCCAAAGCTTTGTCCAGCCTGCGTCGCTCCTTTGTTAGATCCAGCTTGCAACCCAATAATCTTTTTTTCCTTCTTGTAACTGTTCGTCAGTAAATCAACGTACATTCTTATCTGATTCTTTAGGGCCTAGAGCTGGTACTGGAAGACCAAGGGCTTGAATCTAGTAATTATTTTGCTAATGATATAACTAATGTATTAACATATTGATACCTTTCTTCCTAAAGCATGAAGGGTATCGACCACTTGCGGTATGTTGGTCCCTTCATACAGACTTACAGTTTGAAACAAATCAGTCTTTGCCATACCAAACTCTTACAAACCATCCAAAAAATATACCAATATTCCCCATCTGCTTGAATGCCATTTTTACTAGTGGTTGATTTTGAATTGTGATTTCCCAGCATGTCCACGTAGTATATTAATCAACCTAGTTATAATTTATAATAATTATAATTAATCTACATAAAAACCACAAAACTCACTTGAGTAGATTTACTCCATCTTTAAACCTTCTTGGAAACGATTCTGGAGAACCACCATCACTACCGGTAGGTTCACTAATAATCTCTTCAATCCAGTCAATAGCTTTCTTGCGCCTTTGTTGGATCAAATTTGCTTGCAATTAAACAGAAAAATAATTATAATAAACAAATGTTATAAAATTCCATAGAAAAGTCAGAAACTTCGCTACCTTCGCGTTGATTTCGGCTGTCAAACCAAAGCCCGTGGGTCTTTCTGCCATATTAAGCAACTTATCGTACTTTCTTTATCAAAACTAACCCTGTTTCCTTTATAACGTTACGTATTAATACTAGTTTTGTAATATCTGGGGCTTAACTAAATTCCCCAAACTCGCTTAAAATATTAATATTCAAATTATGACAACTCACTTTAGCCGAAACTTCAGCTGTCATTCCAAATCCTTGAGGTCTGTTTGCCATTTTTATTACTAGAAAATCTCTGGTTGCAAAAAAATAGAAGAATTTATTACAATATCTAGTTCCAGTCTGCTCAAGTTGTACCGCACACTATTCGCCGCACTGCCATATTTTATACTCGGTAAATGACCAATCAAAATGCAGCCTCCACGGCAACCCTCTGTCATACGTCAGAATGTAGTAGTTCACATCTGTTTACTCATAATTTTGACCAAATATGGTCATGTTGTGTAGCGGTTGGCAGCTCTAAAATAAGTTAAGGCTTCTATGTTAGACCCTGTCAAAGAATTTCTAAATTCTTTAACAATGACAAAATTACTAATACCATAATTCCAATGAGTTGTATATATTCTTCATTGTATCCTGTAAACAATAATAATTAATTACGCCATTGTCTTCGCGATATTATTTTTAAAAACGGAAATTGTCCAAATATGGTATACAAATCACATTGTTGTCATGGAGACATAAAAGATAACAAAATATGTTTAATTAATAACATCCGTTAATTTAATTGATGGAATTTTTGATTATATAGACTGACAATAGATTAATATGGGCGTATAAAATGGATACATTATAATGTGAAATGGATGCATACCAATGAACAGATGCATGGTGATTTTATAATACAAAAACACATTAAATAGACACATTAATATATACAATGGATGCATAGCAGTTAGACTGGACTATAATAGATACAACGGATGGAGCATAGTTAGTGATTAAGTGTACGATAATTGTGTACTGTCAGGAGCTATGGATGAATCATTAAAATGATCGACTCGAGTAACGTTTGTAGCTGCTAAATAGATTTTGTGCTGAGGGTGATTTGAAGTGATTCAATCTTTTCCAAACCTTGAGATGAGAGAGAGAGAGAGAGAGAGAGAGAGAGAGAGAGTGAGAGAGAGGGAGAGAGGAGAGGAGGAGAGAGAGAAGGGAGGAGAGGAGAGAGAGAGAGAAGAGAGAGAGAGGAGAGGAGAGAGAGGAGAGAGAGAGGAGAGAGAAGAGAGAGAGAGAGGAGAGAGAGAGAGAGAGAGAGAGAGAAGAGAGGAGAGAGAGAGTATAATAACCACAAGTAATATGTAGGAGTAACTTAAAATAGTTGTAAAAACTAGAGTAACAAACTAACCACATCCTACTTGAACTATTTCAAATATCTGTTTTTAGTCAACAGTTCAACCACCATCATTAGTCCATTACATAAGTACCTTGTTTATTCATCCATCTATCCATCTACTCATTGATCTATTGATTCCATCCATCTATCCATCTACTCATTGATCTATTGATTCCATCCATCTATCCATCTACTCATTGATCTATTGATTCCATCCATCCATCCATCTACTCATTGATCTATTGGTTCAATCCATCCACCATCTACTCATTGATCTATTGATTCATCCATCCATCCATCTACTCATTGATCTATTGGTTCAATCCATCCATCCATACTCATTGATCTATTGATTCCATCGATCCATCCATCTACTCATTGATCTATTGGTTCAATCCATCCATCCATCTACTCATTGATCTATTGGTTCCATCCATCCATTCATCTAACCATTTGCATCTTCTACTGCAATTACAAATGGATTATCAGGTGATTGGCGATACTTTTTGTATATCAAACCAACCTCTTAATATATTATCTAATCCTTCTAATGTCACTAACAACACAACGAGGATCTTGTACTGTGAGTAGATCCACAAATCTTTGGGATACATCCAATATCTACCAAATATCTACAGCAAAGATAGAAATCTCATAAGAGTTTGTGGTTAATAAATAATACACTCATATACTATAAAAAGACTTTATTTAATCAATAAAGTTGGTATCAGTCAATTAGAGAATTAAAGAAATGGCTTCTCTCAAAAAAATGTTTTCATAATCAAATACCACTGGGAATAACATGTCATCATTAGAAAATGAAGATAGATATATGATAAAGAATGGATGTATGATTTAATGGTAGAATAAATGGGATGAATAAATGGATATATAGATGGAAAAATGGATATGTTAAAGATTTTTAATATAAAACAATCATAATGGATTACTTTATTTTGATGGGATGTCCCCCCGGCTGTTGTATTCAAAACAGCCCAGCTGCTTCTTTTCTAATTTTATATTCAGCATTATCCATTACTTCCAATATCTTTGGAAATATATTACAATCAATTACAGCCTATAATTACAGGAGCTAATTCAATATACCCAAAATAGGGTTACCTGTATCTGTACTTTGTTACCAGCTGTGGTGTTAGAAATGCCCAGCACGCCTCCTTTTTTATATTTGAAAGAGGGTGATCCAGTAATGTTGGATTGCTGGGAGAGCGGGAGCAGTTAATTACAACTTGAGTTTGAGGGTCATCCCCTGTTAATATATTACCAATAGCTCGTAATGCTGGAGTAAGGACTTCTATATTGGGATGCCTGATGGATATATAAATGAGAGAATGGAGTGTGGAAGACAAAATGGATGAACAATTCATTTCAATGAACAAAAATTGGACATGTCCTATCAAATATTGTTTATTTACAAAAATAATATTTACTTTTGAGAATTCCAATCTCAGTAGATCAGATTATCTCTAACTATCAACAAACATTCTGCTAAAGTACATATTTGGATCAAAACAAACTTTAATGTGACTATCAATACAGTATATACTGTTACCAAATGTATTAACAGTTCACTCCATATAGTATGACCACAATATAACCATACTGTTGTTATAAACAATTTGATAACATTGGAGTGTTGCCAAAGATGGTAATATAACACTATTATAATACTGTTATTGTGTCGCAACTAATCATTAGAATAATTTGTGGTGCATGCTTACATTAGTAATTCTACAAGACGTTTCAAAACTCCTGAATTAATAACCCTTTGTATTCTGATGTTAGAGCCTTCACAGAGAAAGGCTAATGTCCAACACGAGTCTGCTAAAATGCTAACATGATCGCTGTATATTAAGTGAGCTGTATCGGTAATGATATGAAGACCTATAATTAAAATATAATAATAGGAAGGACTCTCATTTTTGTAGACCACACCCACTATATCATCTGGTGGAGGAGGATTCTTCCCACGGCAAAAATTAGACAGTGTCCATGTGCTAATACTTTTTAATGGTAAGGTGATTTCGGATCTTGTAGTATTCTAAATAAGTTGATAAAGGGTTAAATATTTCTTTACTTACTTTAACAAGGCGTCCATTGCTCCATATGTTAGTACTACATCACGACATTCAGGACTATCTCTGCAATATTACCCAAGTGCCCATATCACCTGTTATCACACTCATTAAAACAAGTCAAACAGGTTTATAACTGGACTAACCTGTTCTTTTATAGAATAGTTAGGTGAATTTGTCAAGTTTAATAATCGTGGTGACAGCCCCTAAATCAATGACTGTACGAGTGTGATAATGAGAGCCACTTGCTACGTTTGTAATTATCCACGCCGACTCAAGCTAATTAAAATAAGTGATGTATTACGATTAAAGGTCAAAGGTTACTAATTTACTATACCTGAATAGATAGTGGCAAGTCATGTGCTAAATTCTCAATTAATCTTGGCAATATTCCCGTTTCAATGACTTCAGATATAGGAGCATTCTCTTCTGTAATGAAATTAATGTCATGGCAACAAGCCACACCTCTTACCGTCACATAATAATTTTCTAACGTATTGTAATGCTTCTATTTGTATAGAGACATTAGCAGAATAAATATTTTTGACAACAATTTCAAGAGGTACATCCTGTGTTAATAAACTTAATTTATACTAAATTGTTAGTGGGTGTGGCTCACTACAAATGTCTGAACAGTTGATTCAGAAATAAATGGACTAGTTATTGATTGAGAAATGTTACGTCTTTTAGATAACTAAATATAATACAAAGAATAATTATTTCAATTGATATCATTAATTAGAATTAGATAATTTGCATAATTAGAAAAAGGATTTTGCTAACTTACTTGCTCGTCACGTTTCGAGCGTCTCAATTGGACTTCTTCTTCCTCTCGTCTTCTCTCAATTCATCCATATCTAATCCTTTTGTTTTATAACTTTTAATTCGTGTACTTTCTCCACTTCGAGCAGCCATGCTGCTAATAATAGGTGTGGCTCTTTAGGGGTGCGGTCTTCACAACTAAGGCGTGGCTCAAACTGAAAAATGGCAACTCCTACTGATGAGGAAAATGCGTCTTAGTCCTTACCTCTCCTCCTCGCCCCGGTGCTCATCGTCTCAAGAACTATAAGACACGAGGACTAGATGTAGATAAAATAAGGACAAGAAAGGAAGAAGAAGGTGTGTGCAGCTGAGGAAAGAAAAAAGACAAGAACAAGTTAGTGTACTTTTAATTAGAGATATAGCTAGATTTACGGTTTCATTTTAGCTTATCAAAAGAAGAAATTTGAGTGGAGAAAAAGCAAAGCCAAAAGTCGGAGACAAAGATTCCAAAGATGATCATTGTCTGCCATTAGTTGATGAACTAGGTCAAAATTCTATTCCTGGTAGTGACCATGGCAACGACAGAAAAGATGATGCCAGCAACAAAGAAGATGGACTTGAGATCAAAAATGCTAATACGATTATCAATAAATTTAAAGAGGAGCAGCTTAATGCGGTAATAATATCCTGACAAGATTACTGGAATATACTAATTTTTCAGGACACGCCCCTTGATAGATTAGTTTATTTTGTACAAGAAGGTATTAGTGATAAGAGAGCAAAAGCTGTCCTTTAATTCGCCTAATATTAAGTCGACTGATCCACCATAGATGATGTCGTTGATACAGGGGTCATCCCGATTTAGTTCAATGTATTAGTGCTGAAGAACCTGAGTCATTACAAGTAAAATATTATTTTTAATATGAATAATTAGAATGTTATACTATATATATGGTACAGATGGAAGCAGCCTGGGCACTCACTAATAGCCAGTGGTACATCTGATCACACGCGTAGTGTTGTAGAAGCTGGGGCTGTCCCTCGACTAATTCAATTATTAGAGTCACCTAATGAACAAATTAAAGAACAGGTAAAGAAAAAATGATTAGTTTCATTATCCAGTACATATATTGTATTCAGGTGATATGGGCACTTGGTAAATAACTGGTGACTGTCCTGAGAATAGAGACCTTGTTATTGATTTTGGTATCATTAGAACTCTGTCAGAGTAAGTTTATTATACTGGCTCTACTAGTTTATTATACTGGGCTTTACAAGTTTATTATACGAATTTACTAGTTTATTATACTGGCTTTACAAGTTTATTATACTGGCTCTACTAGTTTTATTATACTGAATAATAGTTTAGTATACTGAATTTACTAGTTTATTATACTGGCTTTACAAGTTTATTATACTGGCTCTACTAGTTTATTTATACTGAATTTACTAGTTTATTATACTGGCTTTACAAGTTTATTATACTGGCTCTACTAGTTTATTATACTGAATTACTAGTTTATTATACGAATTTACTAGTTTATTATACTGGCCTTTTACAAGTTTATTATACTGGCTCTACTAGTTTTATTATACTGGATTTACTAGTTTATTATACTGGCTTTACAAGTTTATTATCCTGGCTCTACTAGTTTATTATACTGGCTTTACTAGTTTATTATACTGGCTTTACTAGTTTATTATACTGGCTCTACTAGTTTATTATACTGAATTTACAAGTTTATCATACTGGCTTTACAAGTTTATTAACTAGCTTTACTACTTTATATATGACTTTACTAGTTTATTATACTGGGTTTTACTAGTTTTAATATACTGGCTTATTATATTGATTTATAATATTGGTCTGACTGGTTTAATTTACTGGTTTAACTGGTTAATCAGGATTATAGGTAACTCTGAAGAACTGTACTTGTACGTAGACAAGCATCATGGACTTTGTCTAATTTATGTCGTCATAAAGTTTCACCTCTCTCTGAGATATCGTAAGTGACCACACCGTTAATAATCTTATATTTAACCCGTCATCAACTAGGTGATGAGATGTTCCAATCTATTACAATGGACTTAGTAAAGAAGACGACCTTTTGGCTTCTTAAAGAATTATGTTGGGGTATATCATATCTAACTGATGATTGTAGTGAGAATAGAATGACTAGATTCCTTAACATGAAATATTACCTTTTATCATCACACTCTTAGAGTAAGTATAAGGTTGACATTATCTTAATATAGTATCTTTATTATATAGTGAATATGATAGAGATATACTTCATCCCGTTGTACGTATTATTGGTAATATTACACTAGCACTGATGACCACACCCAAAAGATAATTGACCACGCCTCTTACCTAAGCTTAAATATCTCCTCTCTCATCAGCTGATAATATTAAGAGAGAAGTATGTTGGACGTTATCTAATGTCACTGCTGGTACAAATTCAACAAAAACAAGTAAAGGAAGTATCAGCTGTTATTATTATTAGCCATGCCCCTTTTCATAGGCTGTTATTGACGAGAACATTGTCCCTAAATTTCTAGATATATTATCTGGTGATGATATATTTAGATAAAGAAGGAGGCTTTGTGGCGTTTGGCCAATATTGCAGAAGGAGCTACGCCACAGCAAATAAGGTAGGATATAGTCACATGATAATCACATGGTAGTCACATGATGGTTATTATTTTAGTTATTTAGGTTGGTCTTGGGGGTCTACAAAAGTTATGTCAATCTCTTAAATGAATGATGCTCATTCATTACAGTAGCTCTTGACACGGTATCTAGCAATATTGGGAAGTGAGGAGGAAAAGAAAAATGAAAATAATTTAGCGAGTAATCCATACTCATTAATATTGTTTGAGTTTAGTGGTAAGTATGGATGTATAGTGGTAACTATGGATGTATAGTATTAACTATGGATGTATAGTAGTAACATATAATGGTAACTATGGATATTTTACATAGTAAATTATGGACGTATATAGTAGTAAAAACTATGGATGTATAGTAGTAACCATGGGACATATAATGGTAACTATGGATATTATTACATAGTAATTATGATATATAGTGGTAACTATGGATGCATATTAGTAGCTATGGATATTAATTTTTAAAACCTACATTTAAGGGAATATTTCAATTTGTTAGTGGTAAATACTTTATGGGTCATGTACTTGTAATGGTATACAAATTATGATGAGTATATCCCTTTTTATTAGATGTACTTGTAATGTATAAACAATTATGATGAGTATATCCCTTTCATTAGATGTACTTGTAATTATAACAATTATGATGAGTATATCCCTTTTCATTAGATGTACTTGTAATGTATAACAATTATGATGAGTACATCCCTTTCATTAGATGTACTTGTAATTATAAACAATTATGATGAGTACATCCCTTTCATTAGATTACTTGTAATGTATAACAATTATGATGAGTACATCCCTTTTCATTAGATGTACTTGTAATGTATAACAATTATGATGTATAACAATTATGAGAGTATATCCCTTTCATTAGATATAATTGATGACTTATTATCACATGATAATATTGAGATTTATAAAAAAGCATGCAAAGTACGAGACCATCTTGACAGTGAGGAGAGTCTAAATGAGATAGGAGAAAGAAGATTGGAGCTAACAAGATTGCAAATATCAAATAGAATTAGTTATATATATTTAACTCTTCAATTTATTGAACTTAATTTGTGTCATGTTGTAAAATGTGTTGTCCTTATAATATTTATTAATAATTTTGAGGAGTAGTGCATGAATGAGTGAACTAGATTGAGTAGGGTGTGTCTTACCTAGACACAAGAAAGTAACGTTTCTTTTCTGTAACATTATTATACTCCATTTTAGGGACATAGAACATCTTTATAAATTTAGTATTACAGCATTTGTTATGTGCTGATAAAAGGAACTTTGTTTATACAAGTATGACTATTTCCTATGACATCATTTACTAGATTGATTCCATGTCAAAGTGGGTACATCAGCATATTGTCTCAAGATACTTCAAATGGTAATGTTTATTATTATTGTTGAATATTGAAGCAAAAATTAAAGAAACAACATTTAATTGATAAATTGTCCCTAATTGTTTTAATCTTACAAAAAATAATGGAGATTGTCTACAAATAAAATTACTATTTTAGAACTAAAGAGACAAACTGTTTACTAACCAAGTTTCATTGACAAATCATCTCAAAATAACTAATAAAGGGTCTGAGGTAAATAAACAAACTTGTCATTATTTTTTAGATTGTGTAACTTCTTTTTGGTACACTTTAATTCCTCTAGCAAGTTTCCAATACAGGTATATCTCGCATAACTACTGGATCTTTTCTTGTGATTGGGATCTTCTTCAAGTATCACGTAGTCGGCCATTTTACTGCCCTAAAGATCCAACCCACCGATCAGCATGACATTGCCATGCAGCATCGTATGTCCACAGCTCTCAATGCTTGCTCTACTGAAATTTTCTCTTTTTCATTTAAAACGTTGCCCTACTATCAATTCTTGTAATGGCTTGTTCCATCATGCGCAATGGCCCCAAGGAGTTACGAAATGATCGCTATGAAGAGTAATTCCGCATACATCTGTCTAGTGCAGATTTGCAGAGATCTAGCTGTTCAGCTTTTTCTTCAAATATAGCAGTCTTAAAAACATACCCCCAATAACCCAACATGACCTATTAAGAAGCTAGGGAAATTCCCAAATCACGCATGCTATCCAAGTGTTCTTCATTTAGAAGAGAGCAATGTTCAATACGATGTCTTTTTGTAAGACCACTTTTTCCATCAAGAGCTTCTCTATAAGCTTTGATAGCTAAGTCAATTGCTTTTGTTGTTACCATTAGCATGAATCATCATTGGCCATCCCTTGTCTGCAATAGTTTTCACCCTACCCCATATATTCCATATGATTGGAAAGTTAAACTTTCCTTTATTACCTGGAGGCTCACAACAATATGGTTCAGTTTGCAACCCATTATCCTTGATTCGATCCATCTGAAATCAACTTAACGCTACCCTGGTAGAAAATTTTTAAATTCAGTCGGTGGAGGGTTCACGAGGGCCATGATCTTTAGCTTTTTTTAACTGATTCCGCAAAGCTCAGCATAGCCAATTCTTCTACTGTGTGTTTTCTTAGAAACAAGTAGATATCTATAATCACTTTGGAAAAAAAAAGACATTGCAGCATCATACATTAATGTAACCCCACGTTGTAGCTGTTTCAAAGAATGAATCGAAATCTTTTATTATTCCCTTTGTCATCATATAATTTGCCATTTTGCAGCTAACATAGCTGGTTTCATCTCTTTCAACTCTTGTAGTCACCATTCACCAATAAAATGATCTCTGTATTTATCAAATGATGAATACTTATCCCGACCTCTTCAGAAGAGAGTCTATTTTTTGTAAGGCTGGAGTGTTGACGTATGCCGTGTGTCCAGAAGCACTCATCCTCATCAAGGAACTTTATCTCCAATTTTATCGAGGGTATCACAGTTAAATTTTGCAATATATTAAGTCTCCTTTATGCTGTTAACAGTGAATTGCATCAATGAAGGGTCTACATTAAAACCTAATATCCAAGTCTGATAAAATTTGAGTTTACCAGCAACACTCTTATTTTTCTTTTGTCAGCCATTCTAGATTATATGGTTCTCCGCATATACTGTCCTTCAAAGGGCCAAATCATGCCATCATCCCTCATTATAACTGAAGGTACAATGTGAAGGTGTGGCTCGATTAATCTGGCAATAAAGTTTGCCTCTCAGACAATTCAACTGCTAGTGCTACTTACTTTCGTACCCAAGTTGTTCCATTGAGTCTTCCATCAGATTCGAGCCTGAAGCCACCACCTGACCGCCATGAAAGCCTATGGCATCGACTTTATCTATAGCTCCACAATAACAGGGCGTATGTTCCACCGTATACATGACCTGAGACCGGTTCGGCAGAAGCCATGAATTTTTCCTCCTTTTATATCTGAAATCTGCTTCAATTACATCTTCATCGCTGAACAGAACGTCTGTCAAAGATTCCATACTGGCTTATATGACACATGCAATGCATATCCACCTTCACGAAATGATTCTGATATACTAACAAGTTCGTTTTGCCGGCCATTGTCGTACGCTGCTTGCTTGGCCATTTATATAGTCTCGTTCATATAGACCACGCCGTCCGGGCAAACACCTGCAAATTGTTTTTCATTGGTAGAGTCAATAGTCTGTGTAGTTTAAAGTTCCCAGAAACTAGTGTCTTAGTCTAATACTAAAACCAATAAAAACCAAATGCTAATTTTATGTGGGTGTAATTTAATTTGTTCATGTGGGTGAGTCTAGTGAGACATTCATGACATTCTGGTCGTATAATTAAAATATATAGTAAGTCACTTAAACCCAAAAAATGGTTTGTAATCAGGTTGGTCTTTGTTCTGTACTCTCTATTGTACTTTAATCAATATTATCTTAATAATATTCATTGGTGAGGGGGTGTGGTTATGGAGCATGGACTGGAGCAATGGATGAGAGATCAAAATATTAGCTATTAAAATTGATTGGTTAAGAGCATTGTCTAACTTGGATACAACAAGAAAGGTCAGTCATTTCTATATTCATAACAATATAATTATACTCAATTTAGGGAAATATGTTTGGAGGGGGAATATTCAGAAAACTTAGTTTTCAGCAGAATGTTGCATGCTGATATAAGGGACTCATGTACAGGATGCTTACCCCCAGCACTATATCAAACATCAGTAGGGGTGCTGAATGGACACTTTGTTGTACAAGTATGGCTGTATATTTATCTATGACATCACAATGACATCATCATATTAGATTGATTCCAGTATACAATGTAGGTACATCAGCATATAGTCAATTAATGAAAATAAATGGACGGAGAATTGAAGGGAAACTGAACCAAAAAATGTAAATACTTTTAATTTTCCTAATTGTATAACCTTCTTCTTGCAGACATTTGAAAGCAAAACCTACTCGTATGGTTCTTCTTGATTTATCTGATGGGTGTGGCCAGATGCAGGGAATGGAATGTCAACATTAGTCAATAAAATACAGACACAGCCCCTGGTACTATAAGGTAATGATGTATATGATCTCATATGACATCATAATGATATCATAGATGTACTACAAGGAACTATACCATATAGATAGGTGTATTGTTATTAGATGGTAGTCATGTGTGACTGTTTTTGGGCGGAGCTGTCGAACATTTTAATAGAAGAAAATAGTCAGAAAAAAGTCTTAGCACGAGAATTGTATGTAATATAATTAATGTTAATAATTATTAATAATTATTAATTATTCTATTGTTTAGAAATCGTGATGATTCGCTGGTAACCTTCCCTTAATATTCAGTCTAGTCATCAATTTGTGATCTGAATGTTATCATATGTTGAAGCTAACTTAGAGCTCATATTGCCCAAAGCTACTTAGAGCCATGTTGACTACCCCCCCTCCCCCCCTGTTCTAGTACCACTCTGTGATGTATTGATATTTGGCAATATCGGTCAAAATCATCTTTGTTAAAGTATGTCATGTGATCCTATCTATTATATCATAGTGATTTTTTGGTTATGTCATGTGATTTATCTATCTTATTAGGCAAACTATTAAAAAACTAGATGGTGAACCTTAGATACACTGGAGGGTCCCCTGGTCATTAAAGGGAACCCATAGCCGATGGTACAGGGGAACTGCCTGTGCTGCTAGCAACCAACCATTAGAGGCACTAATTGGATTCTCAGCTCAACATTTTTCTTGAGACAATTGAACCAAATCCTCCATATAAAACAATAGGAATTGAGGTACATTAAAGGACTGTAATGATATAATTAATGGGTGTGGTTAAAGGGACTGAGACGATTCCCACGTCATAGCTTATCTACTATTCATTGTGTAATGGAATTACAATGGAGGCGATGTCCGACTATGTTATTCAGATTACTAGATAGTTATATAATATGAATATTCAATAGTACCAGATATAATGAGTTAAAGATAACTGATGTCATATTCATGATAAGACTGGACTGTATTTTCTTAAAAATATATATCATTTATTAAGACTGTTACCAAGATAATATAGAGTAATAATGATGGTCATATTCATGCATATAAGACTGTATTATTAAAAAATAATATTATATAGTTACCAGATTAAATGAATGTAATAATGATGTCATATATCATGATAAGACTGTATTATTAAAAAATAATATTTTATATAGGTACCATAAAATGATGTAATAATGATGTCATATTCAATGATAAGACTGTATTATAGCGTACACCCCATTCCACAATCCTTGAGTTTATTTTTATTAACAATAACTTATTAAAACTATTACATTTTAAAAAAAAAAGGAGTAATTGTGTTATCAATATAATCCTTGACTCACCAATAAGCCCTCCTCCTACTTAGTATATTACTGAATATAAGATTGAATACTTAAAGAAGAATGAATATTATAATATAGAGGAATGTTGACATAGTAAATGTCAAAATATGAAGAACTTAAAAGTATTAAAAAGTAAGTTGCTTTAAAAGAAATAACCATTAAATGTTAAAAATTGAGAATTTGTCCCATGTCAAAAAGATTTCTATTGAGCTATAGATCCATTAATAAATACTGTTCTCAAATGTGCGCATTAAAACTTATAATAATCCCAAATTTTTTTTACATATTTTAACAAACGTTCTGAAACAATTACTTTACTTAACAAGGACCTATATAGCTAACTTCATTAAAAAACCAGGTGATATGTCCTCATAATTGTAATCCACTATAGACCTTTTACTTGTATAGCATGCATCTAATGGTCATTACTAGACTATAAATCAGTCAGTGATAGATGTTCATATATTGACCAGATAATGATGGTAATAATGATGTCACTTTCATCATAAAGTTGTATTATTAAAAATATATATCTTTGATCTCAAAAATAATCTTTTGATGTAAAATATTGAGTTCCAATGACCAGTTCACTGTCTGTTGATTCAACTGGAATAGATACAATGGAGTCTCCATAGACCACAACTGAGTCTTTATTGGAGTCTTAGGGAGCAGAGACTGAGTCTAGTGGGACCCAGATTGAGTCTTTGACTGTTAGTGGTTGAGAATGAGCCCTAATATGACTATCACTGATATACTTTCCCTCTAATTCAAAAGAATGATAAAACTAAATGAATAAGAGAGAGAGAGAGAGGGAGTAACATTAATATTAATACTTGTCTTACTTGCGCGTTCAATATCAAATGATGTCATCAATGGTTCTATATATACTGGATAATCAAATACCTAATAAAAGGAGAGATGACCCTAATATAATTACAGTTATTATTATACCTGAGATACTACAGGGAGGTGTGGTCAATACAATAGGTATATCCTCTATTAATGGATACGTAAATGGACGCCTTCGATGCCGTCTCTTTTTAATGGAGGTGGAGTGACCTGTTGGCATGGCGACAGATATGACAAACATCATCATCATATCGTTTTCCCCTCTTTCTTACCAACTGGTTCAATATCAAAGTCATCTTCACCAGGTTGTTTTCCAGTGACAGGAGTAGAGGGGAATATCTGGTCTCAGTTATTTGATAATGATAATGGCTTCTTCCTCTTCTTCTTATGTCTCTTAACTGTTCACGATAGTAATCAACACTGTAAACGATGTGGGGTTTGATCTACTTGCTAAGTTAGTACGAGGTACTGACAAAATGAAACATTGTCCCCATTTTTTCAAACATAAACCTTTTTTTCTTTTTTTGGAAGTTTAGGATACAAAGGAAGTGTGGCTGGTCATCCTCTTTCTTATGAACAAAGGCTACAGAGAGTGTTGCCATGACAATATCACCACACCCATGAAATGGGAGTTTAGATACTTGCATAACTGGTCCAACCAGTTTTATCATGTATACAGTATCACCATTGTCTGATATACCATACAATATCGACTGATCTGATGGATGACAAGATATAGCAGTTAATTGGGGGTGGGAGACAGTCAGGGAACTGTGTTTGTGTCCATGATGCTTTAAACGAGACACTCGTTACTGAAAAATAATAGCTTGTATTATTAAAAGCCATAGTTCATGAGATTCTTTTTATAGCACCAAATACCATCAGCAAAACTAACAACAGAGTCGAATGAAGTTACTAGGTTCACCTTTGAAACAGAGACCTAAAGAAGCCTCGACGTTTGCTAGAGGTGGAGCTTTTGATAGTTGCTCCATTTGAGGGCATTATCCTTTTCTTGTATCCCATAGCAACCATAGATGTCACCATTACTCGTAACACCAAATAATACCATCATTACAATTCATTGTATGTGGATAAGATTTGTTGGGTGTGGCATTGTCGATTTCAATCCATTTAAAGGCAAAAATCAGTATTCCTTATCAGACCAAATTTTCTCCAATTAAAATTCCTCCATCTTTTAACCAGGCATGCAAACATAGCTCCGCCCCACTGCTATATTTCTCCACTAAGCATCCAGAACGAGCACTTTCTTACCCAAAGGAGACTGCAAATGATACTCCAGTTCGTAGACAAAGATTTTTGAAACAGATTGATTGAGACCACATATAACATTATGTGTACAGTCTATGTGACTTATTGTACCATCCACTTCTCGCCACTTCATAATACTAATCTGTCACGTGACATAGAACATGGGACATGAACTGCCTTCCTGTATCACATATCCATATATGGACAGCACTGTTTTGATTCTCAGAAGATGCCATTAAATAGCTAAGATACATATTAGTATACTCGGTTCAATTCGAATGAGTACGCGGGAAAGGGAATACGGGGCGTGGGCTCCAATGTTTTGCCGTTTGCATTTTCTATAGAAATTTCAGAACGTTTCCGGATAAAACACAATATCCGGGTCTGTATACTATTCACTATGAAGATATGGTTGTCTCTCTAGGGAAGATAAGGTTGATGCAGCCAGCCATATTGTAGTGCATCGACTGGTAATTTGGGCTATACTGTTTTTGTATTTAGTGACAGCTCTGGGATGCCAAAATTTGAATATTTATAATAAAAAGGTGTATATTCAAAATAATATTAATTATTACAGTACTTCAAAAATATATTTTAAATTTTTAGAATCTTTCACTTAATTGACTACAATCTTTTTATTTTTTGTCATGTTGCTCTTGTCTCGGAGGTTGATGTGGTCAGCTTTTCAAGAATTACAACTCAGAGTTCATTCCTTGGATGGAATTCAA
The DNA here is from genome assembly GCF_016097555.1 of Gigantopelta aegis. Lineage (NCBI taxonomy): Eukaryota > Metazoa > Mollusca > Gastropoda > Neomphalida > Peltospiridae > Gigantopelta > Gigantopelta aegis. The sequence goes on from NW_024533068.1 coordinate 41,620, forward strand.
GATACTGGTTTGTAGCAGTGTCAGTAGTAGCATTAAAATAGCTTGGGGTCCTACAACAATTACTTTCAAAAGACATCGTTATTTAACCTGTTATTTCTGTTTTATCCGTAAGTCCATCTTGCACACCAGATTTGTATTTAGCCACACCCCTCAGGATGCTTTTGTATATTTCCCTTTTGGGTTCACATTGGATCCTCGACAATATCGCCAGCGCTTCTCTCTCTCCTAGAAAGTTTCTTGACCACATCATATGTCTGGAAGAAACAATTGAACCGATACAAGTTTTCCTGAGCTAATCAGAGTCAACAGAATGAAATGAGAATCTTGTTGCTATACCGGCAACACCAGATGAAATCCGTACAGAAGTGGGCGTGTTGATATCTGATTTGATTGCTCGTTTAAAAACAGTTGCTCTTTAATCTTTAATTTGTGCTTATTATGTAGGGTTTATCCCTATTCTATTTACTCCAGTAAGTAATATTGAATAGAAAAACATTTATGTTCTTTAACTACCAGACCCTATGTCTATTTTGGATTAAATGGTGGAGTATCGAATTGACATTTTTTTATTTGGGCCAATTTCATTGTCTTTTGTCTTGGTTGTCTCTTATTACCTCCTAATTATTGTCACATTCTATATCAATGTGGTTACATTTAGGATGTTGGGCACGCTGTTCACCTGATATGAAAGCACCAAAGTACGGCTTTTAGTATGTATCTATCTATTTCTTTAATATTCATCCATTGAGTAGGTGGGTCACCAGACATTAAATGGATGGTGATTCTGTAGTCGAATGGAATACAGAATATTTTAAAGGAGAAGGTTTACAAAATGTAGCTATTCCTTGTGACTCCACTCAAGAATGCTTTTATGTGAGAATATATAAATTATAAATATGATTTTATTATTTTTTTAGGCTCTTATTTAGTTCACAAACTTCATGTCCATACATGGTTATTAGCCATTGCAGTGTGGTAGTTTGTGATATTTGAGGTAGTCGTGTTAACACGAGTTGTTTATTGTATCAAATATTGAGTATGTCCCTGTTTTTTACTACTTTTAATTATCTCATTTTTGCACAAATTACTGTATACAGATTATTATTTAGCAAATAAAAAAATTTGGTCATCATCATAACCATGGCAACAATGTTGGGTGTGGCTAGTTATTAATTAACCCTTTGTATTTTAAAGCAATGTCTAGTGCCAGAAAGTCCAGAGTCCGTTTACAGCAGATTAACTCAAGTATCACGTGATCATGATGAGACAGAGTACAGTGATGAGCAATTTACAGAGGCACCTCCAAAGATCCCCTTAAAAATCAATAGCACTAGCTATATTATGTTTAGTTTAGGATCTGTTCTATTGATGGCTGGCTATTCTGATGTTTGTGGGTGTTTTTTTGTGTGATAACCCTGATGCTAGTGCCACGACCCCTCATTATCATCGGTGCTATTACATTTATACCTGGATTCTATCATGTTCGATTGGCATATTACGCCTGGAAGGGTTACCATGGTTACTCCTTTGATGATATACCAAGTTACGATGACTAATACACACTACATAATGACAATATCATTTTCCTTTTTCTATTTTAAATTCAGTGGGGGCAAAAGGGTTTGTCCCTTCGTTTAATATTAATATTAGTATTATCATTGTGTTGATTAAATTTGTTGATATTCATAACGCATCCTGTACTGAGCAGTCACTCTATTCTACAGCTAGGGGCGAGAATGGCTGAACCAGGAGGCGATAGGACCCATTTAGTGGAAGATGAGGGAGGACGGGGTCTTCTATGCGGTCTATCAAGTCAGATCAACCTAAAATGAGGTCTACAGCAGGTTAGCTTAGAACACAACCTTGTCTCGCAAGACTAACGCCCTTTGTAAACAATGTGGTTCCTCTTAACAAAACCAATTTGGTAACAAGGGCTGTCCTTTTGAGAGTAATGTTGTATATATATTATTATGCAGTTTATAATACACTCCTCTGGAGTGTTGCTTTAGGCAGTACGTGATGGGAAGAGAGGAGATTGTAAAGACTTGGTTGACATCTTTGATTGGTCGTAAGAAGAAGCGCATCATTGATGGTAAAGATTCCTATGGATTTACAGCAATGCATTATGCTGCAAGATTTAATCGAGTTAAAAATTATGCAACTATTGTTATCTAATGATGCTGGTATGTAATGGATGGATGGATGCATAAGACAATGTATATATATATATATAGATGAATGGATGATTGAATGCATAGGACAATGGCGATATATATATAGTGTTTGTGCAATGTTTTTTACTTTACAGTTTGTTTGTCAATTACTTGTAGTTATTTTATTGACTGTTGTTAGCTAATATAGTATAAAGTGATGGATTATTTGCATATTATTATAAAGTTAACATATTATATATTATAAACTGTTCAACTGTTCCAGTAAACGATTATTTACCCGTAGGCAATGGAAGGAGAATTTAATTGAATGACAATAAATAATATAAAATTATGTATTAATAAAATAAATAGATAATAGTTTTGTCTTGATATTTTAATTGTATGTACTATTGTTTGTTAAAATGTATTATATGATTTACCTGACAAATGTTACAATGATATATCTGATAATATCTGTGTTCTTTTGTTCTATAGTTGTACTGAAATATTATTCAATTCTATCATTAATTATAGGGTCAACCTCTTTTCTATGTATCTATTATAATACCTATATATAATATCTATTATATATATTATATTATATAGTATAGTTTTAGTTAATTAACAATTATTTGCAATTAGATAGTTTTGCTCTCGCAAATAAATTTAATTATTTATATTTTTACATATTTTAGTTACTAAAATATAAGTAAATTAAAAGAGTATTAAATATAATATAATTAATAGTATTAAAGGGATTCTGATGGACATTTGGGAAAAATTATAGTACCACAAATTCCAGTACAGAACTCTAATAGTTTTTATACTACATATTATATTACTCCTTTACTTATCACATAGATCCTGGACAATTCGTACAGAAGAAGGGTTAACCCCTCTTTCATTATGCTGCTCGTTACATCCTCTTTCCCATGGGACCTCTAACGATGATGAGTCAGTACCAGTCACATTACATTCTACCCCAGTCGTCAGATATGCAGTTTTCTAATTACATTATGTCGATGAACGTCAATGTTCAAGACCGTGTATGGGTTAACCCCTCTTCATTTAGCTTGTAGTCGTGGCAACCGTGCTGCTGTCGAAGCTCTAGTTAATGCTGGAAATATCAACATTTATATTCAAGAACAAGAAAGATGAGACGCCATTACATGCAGCTTTGTCTCCTTTCCTTGGTGATCCTTATATTTGTTGAGCAACTCTTCGTAAAGATGCTGACTGCCTTCTTAAAAAGATAGAAAATGTCACACCTCTCCTATAGAATAGTCAGAAGGGCACATTGAAATTGTTAACCTTATAATGAGGTAAAGATTTGGGGGCCAGCGCAAAGAGTTACTGGGAATGCTTACGTACCTGCGAGTTCAACTTTCCCCTTAACTTAGCCTGTGAGAGTGGGGAGGTGGAAATTGTGAAGGGGTGCTTTTCCTCAATCAAGATGATCCCAATGTTATCCAAAATACACGACATTACTCCTCCTCCATATCACAGCCTAAAGAAGGTTTCACAAACGTTGCTGAAGTTCTATTGCCAATATGAAGGTCTTGCTGTTGATGTCACTGATGAAATCTCCTCACGCCACCTTCATTATGCCTGCTCGTCATAACAATATTAGTATGATCAAGTTTTTGTTAAAAGTAAGAGAATAATTTTAATTACCTATTATTATTTTTAATTATAGAGGGGGATGCTATGAGCTCAAAGATGTATACTCTTATACTTGCCTTTACTCACTTGCTGTGGCACATGGTCACTTTCAAGCCAATGGATGTTTTTAATTGAGAGTGGAGCTTTGTATTGATGATGTTGATAGAAATGGAAATTCTGTTTCATATTTATTGCATCTGAAAGGAATCAGACGGAAATCCTCAGGTACTCGGTAATAAAACCCTTTAATTATATTATAATTAAATAACTAATTAGAGTCTAATTTTGGAGCTGCATGAGGCAGTTGGTAAACAGTTTAGTTAGTACAGTAGATAGTACTAATAATACTCCATTACATATTGCATGTGAAAAAGGAACTTTGGAAGCTATTCAAGGTAACGAAAATTATTTCATACTTTTAAATAGAATTTTCCCTGTTTAGATTTTATTGCGATCTGAGGAAATTAACTTGATGCTTCGTATGAGTTCGTAGAACCCAATGCATATGGCAGCTATAATGAAGGACACACAAAAGTAATAAATGAAAACCAACCTCTCATCTTTTGACTCACCCTTTAATTTCTAGTGTAATCCCTTGAGCTAGGACGCTACTCCTGTCGTCAGAGGAAGTTAATGTTGTCAAAGATGATAAAGATGATAAAAAAAAATGCTAATACTCCATTACATTAGCTCTGTATTAATGGCCACTGATAATGCTTCTAAGGCCTGCTGCTGGAGCGTGGAGCTGATCCTGATCCAGGATAGGATGAGTCCTAAGTACTATAGGGAATGATGCCTTAAGTAACATTCTTAATGTGGTATATGGATGAGTCGAAAGTACTGCAGGAATGAGCCTTAAAGTTAATTCCATTCTATGTAGGACATGAGCCTATAGTAAGTAAATTCATAATGTGATATTATAATTGATATCCTTTTTAGTAGTATTGGGCTAAGCCTAAAATGATAGTAGTACAAGAATAAGTATAAAAACAGAGTGTGAGAATGAAATTTATAGATGAGTCTTATGTAGTAATTGAAGGTTTAAGTTGAAATTTCTTATAGGAATGTTCGTCAATGGACACCATTGGATTGGCTGCTTCTGATAAAGGCGAGATTGAAATTGGTTCATTTATTCATTGATGCAGAATGCTGATATTGACCCCAAGGATATTGCTAGTGTAAGTGGGTGGAGCACCATATTATGACCCTAGTTATCTTAATAATAAATATCATAGGTACCTCCCCTTCAATTAGCTTTGTCAACAAGGTCATTTAAAAGTTGCTAAACTCCCATGGAAAATGGGGCCAAAGCGCTCTATACGTAATGCAAGTGAATTAAATGCTTCTCGATATTGCTGTGGAAAAATGGAAACATTTTGTATTCATATTTAAATTAATATATTTATTAATAATTTTAGGGACGTTGCTATGATGATAATAAACGTCCCTCAATGGCAATCGCTCTACGTAATGTTACTCCATATCCAAATGGCAAGTTTACCACGCCCATGAGAGTATCATTAAACAAATGCCAAGTATGATGAACCACACCCATGTTTTGTTGATAACCACACCCCTTAATTAGGTGTTGCAGAGGAAGTCTTAATCGATGTACTACTACTAATGAAGATGAAGCAACAATAGATAGTGCGCTTTTAAAATGAATATTTAATTATGAATTTTGGAAGATTTCCGGGAACCTCCACGTCATCATATATTGTAAGTATATATCCATTTTATAATATCACGTATCCAGTTTAGATTAAATCATATATCCATTTTGGATAAATCGGTATATCCATTTTATATTGTCATTTTATTGTTTTTTATGTATCTGCATTATTAATTCAGTTCACTGATATACAGCCAGTATTGCTGTATTGACGATGAAAAAAACTGTTATTCTTGAACCTATTGATGCTGAACATACTGGATTTCAGACAAGTTGGGGGACCAGTAGGTACTTCATCAAAATACCACACCTTCAAATATTGGTAAAAGAGAGAGAAATAATTTTATTGTATTATTTTTAGTTTTTATAACCCTGGCACGTTCAAAGAGTCAAGAGTTGTTAAGGCATCCATTAATAGCTAGTCTCCTAACTTATAATGGCTCAGTTATGGTCAATGGATTTATTTTTGCAAATGTTTTAATTCAATTTTATATTTGTGATATTTTTGACCTCCCTTTGCTTTGACTGTCCTCTCTCCTACACCACGGACTTGTAAGTGATGTCACTATGATGTCATATGAATGTTGTTTGTAATAGGTATAAGTGTTTTTAGTGGTGCCAATGAAACTGACTGTACTGCCGGTAATAGTCATGTTGGACTATATTAAGTAATAATGTGATTCTATTTATAAATCATTGATTTAGTGTGTTATCATTTGATAGTCATATGTATGTCTTGTGTAATCATGTGATATAGTGTGATAGTCTAATGACTTTTGTTTTTCAGAAAACAGTCGAGCTAATCAAATATATGTCCCATTGGAGCAACTATTGTCATTTTATTTGCTGCTATTAAATTGACGTTTGAATTCTTTCAATTTGTCAAGTTTCGTCTCAACTATTTTCTGGATTGGGTGAATTATTTGGAAATATGTCTCTTTGTGTTTTCCATCTTGTTTGCTGCCATTATTCCATTTTTTTCACTGATTGTTTTTTGTCCTAAAAACTTCAATGGCAGTTAGGAGCTATTGCTGTCTTCCTTAGTTGGATGGTGATTTGGTTATCATTATACGTAAATTTCCAGTAACTGGTATATACGTTTGTAATGTTCATGAACCTTTTCTACATCTTCTTGAAGTTGGCCTTTCTTGCTGTTCTTTTAATATTAGCATTTGGTTTGTCATTTTATATGGTGTTCTATAATCCAATGAACATCGTATTAAATATAGTATGTCCATTTCTCTGTTTATTCATCTATTTACCTATTCATCTATCCATTATAAGCGTAGACCATTCCAGGATCCTGGACGTAGTCTAATCAAGACAATGACAATGACCACAGGAGATTTGAATTCGATAGTTTTATTCGACAAACTGGAGAGAATGCTAATGTCCCCTGATATCCAGTTTCCTGTGGTCTCGTACATTTTGTGGTATTGTTCCTCATTTTGATGCCAATTTTACTCACCAATCTATTGGTAAGCTAGTGTGTTGACCACACCACTGACTCCACCCATAGGTTGGTTTAGCTGTTGATGATATTAAAGGTATACAGGATCTGCTTCTATTAATCGATTGGCCCTCAGGGTAAGGGGTGTGGTTTTGAATGAGTATTTTTTTATTTGATATAATAGGCTGAATTAACTCTTTCAGTCGAAGAGTATATCCCTGCTAGATTACGTCGTCGGTTATTTATCGGAAGACGTGTGATGTATCCTAATCGGCAGTCAGGTTTTGTTGAATATATCCGTTACAATCTCTTAGGATTGTTTCCGTTTTGATTCTGTTGAGAACATAAAGAGTGCCTTAAATCCACAACCAGTATGTTAACAATGACATCATATGACATCATGACCTTATGATATATTAGGAACCCATTGAAGAGGTCCAGGATCAAATCGTCATTTATCTGAACAAGTTGATGAATTACGTCGTACATTGGAACACGTTAGTGAACAAAATGAACGTCTTGCTCAACTGATAACAGCTATTGCTGAAAATCAAGGAATGGCCTTAGAGCCTACAATGTCAGTACATTCACTATCAGTGGATCCTGACCGTACTGCTCGAGATCGTAGTGTATCTGTCCCTCTTAGCGAGATGTAATGTCATGTGATAGTCCATGACATACTATATACCTACTGAATTAGTGACACTATGTTTTTTTTATTAGACCCACACCCCTTTTAGCTCATTTGTTTTGCCCCTATATTTGCTGGAATAATAACATTTTAATTAAAATGGTCTTTAGTAATAAGTATTATTTACATTGAATACAAATATCATATTGTTGATCTAGTCCCAGATAACAGTCACTGATAACATATAATGTATAGATCACGTGACATGGATAGGGCGGGGCACAAACAGATATTACTCCGAGTTGAGTAATGTATTGCTCCTAATCTCTTCATAGCAATAAGTCTTTAGTATCAACTTCACCAAGTACTAACCACCATCCTTCATCTTTAGTCTTAGGAAATCTTGGAGCATAAATATGACGATGAGATGACTAGAGACAATAAGAATATTAATGGAATGACACCCTCTATGTTGAAGACAAGTGTCCTCAATATAGAGTTGTATAATACACTAAAGTATTAGTATGGGACTAGAACAAGTGTCCTCAATATAGAAGTTGTATAATACACTAAAGTATTAGTATGGGACTAGAACAAGTGTCCTCAATATAGAAGTTATATAATACACTAAGTATTAGTATGGGACTAGAACAAGTGTCCTCAATATAGAGGTTGTATAATACACTAAAGTATTAGTATGGGACTAGAAGACACTTCTACACTAAGGGCAGTTTAATGTCCAGTAATTAAGGAGTAGTTATATTTAAACCATATCATACTTGACTACCTTTCTCTCAAGAGATGTTCTTTTAATAACTACTTCTAACACACATTCCTTGTCACATGGTACCACTATACTTCCATTTTCTACTGGTAGGGATATGCCCTCCTCGTTATCCTCTGATTGACTCTTTAACGACCATGATATATTTAATAATGGAAGACAATTTAATACAGTTTTAATCTACGGGAAACCTTAAAAATAATATTGATAATATGATAATAATTACTTGTGTAATTTGCTCTGATGACAGGGGTCTGGTTTAATGCATTATCAGAAATCTCTTATCTTTCTCTTGAACAATACATAATTCTGGAAGACAAGATAACTGTCTAATACCCTGCCCTCTTTATTAAACTTTTGTTCCTATATTAAACATTAAAATAATCGAAATATATTATAATAACCACACCTACCTTATTAATGCATTATTGAGTGTATTAAGATGTTCTACTTCCATATATGGTAATGTCAATATTGATGAATCATAATACCACAATCCTTGTACACACATCTGTACTAGAAACATTACATACAAAGTACATTGTAACCAACCCTCATTGGCTGATATATCAACCAAAGCCTATGTTGTGAAATGATTAATTAATTGAGGGTGGTATGGTGTTTATACCTGAAGTATTCTAAGAGCTTGATCTAAGATTGATTTAGTATCAGTGATATAATCAGCAATTGGTAAGGAGACGTGAGAAAAGTGAGCTTGAAATAACAGGAATGTTTTAGTATGAGGGTTGCTATAACTTTGAGGATCTACTGGTAGTCGGAGATGAGTTGCTAAGGTACTGGATGGAGAATAATGTATTGATGATGTTTTCTTGTCAAACCTGTTTAACTTGTCTTCATTATGACGTACTGGTAATTCATCATACTCAGATGACTCCTATAATTATAGTGTTAATTAATTTTCTATTAATAGGGAAGGGTACTTACACTGACTAATACTAATATCTCCTCTAATTTGCTGTTTTGATTAAGCTTCTCATGAAATAATTTTATTGTTTTATGATGTAAATAATAATATGAAGCAATACATCCTAATACTTCAGGTCTAATAGTACGATCATCCTAGAACATAATAGAAAAATATACAATTCTAAAAATATTATAATAATATCTATTGTTCTACTGGTACATATAAAATAATAAATCCTTTGTCCAAGTCCAAGGGGAGGGCAAGACTCTGGCAAGAGGGGGCAAATGTCCCCTCCCCCCCCAAACGAAACCCTGGACCTATATTCTTGTTAATATATCATTTTTATATCTACAATATATTTTTTAAAAATTTAGAATTTTTTATATAACTTTCTAATGTAATAATTATGAGCTATAGCTGACCTCTTCTAGATTAATACAGTAAGACTCGTTAAGTTCTTGAAGGGCGTGGTCAACTGTATTGGTGAGAAATTTATTAACATGATTTCCACTGGCGTCTTCTAATTGATAATAACTGTGGGCAGGAATGAGGGCGGAGTCAATTAATATCATTATGTAACTATTGTATTATCATATATTAGACAGACATTAATTATAATAATATTGTACTAATTACCTGGGGTTTATAATAATATTGTACTAATTACCTGGGGTTTATAATAATATTGTACTAATTACCTGGGGATTATAATAATATTGTACTAATTACCTGGTGATTATAATAATATTGTAATAATTACCTGGGGTTTCTCAGTAATCTTCTAAAAAAATAAGTCCATGTCACATAATCTAATGCGTCTTGTTTAGAAGTAATTGTTCCAGCAACAATCTCAGCATTTAAATGATCAGAAAGCACAGCTAAAAGACTAAGTCACATGACAATAACACCAATGTCACATGATATATCATGTGACTTACTTGCTTTCAACAGGAAAAGGCTCATAAAGAAACTTCTTGTAAAATCTTTCTTAATATCTTGTACAAATATGACAGCCACCCCAAAGTCATCATACTGAGGTCTTAAGACATATATAAAACATTAGGGACAATTGTTAAATCTTACCTTCCTGCACGACCCATCATTTGAAGGACATCGGTGATAGGATAATCAACATAGCGACAAGTTTTGCCATCATAATACTCTGTTCCTTTAACAATAACAAGGTGGGCGGGGAAATTAACTCCCCAAGCTAATGTAGCCGTTGCTATGAGGATCTATACATAGCAACCAGTGACAATATAGAAATATAATACATTATTACTGACTTGGATTTTCTGATTTACAAAGAGTTCTTCAACGATTTTTCTGTCTTTCTCATGAAGTCCTGCATGATGGAGACCAATACCAAATGATAGAGAGAACCTGAGGTTAGTATCTTGAATACGAGTGAGGAGAGGATCCAACTGAAAGGAGAGATAGATAAATAAGAGGTTGAGAGAGAGAGAGAGAGACAGAGAGACAGAGAGAGAGACAGAGAGAGAGAGACAGATTGACAGAGACAAAGTTCCTTACTTCTTTTTCATCCATATGAAGCCACTCTTTAGAATTATATTCCGTTGCAACATATGACACAAGGTCAAAAGCTGTTAAACGAGTTTGACGACGAGATGACACAAAAATCAAAACAGGTTTATTAGGAGAATGTGTCTTTATAGCAGCATAAGCTGGTTTTTTCATAGTTGCCATACGAGGACAATAATGTTTACCAGGGAATCCATTAATATGAACTTCTAATTGGACAGGACGTACAGCAGGATGGAAATTGAACAGTCCACCAGATCCTATACCAAGCCACGCCCCTAAATCACCAGCATTAGCCAGTGCTGTTGACAATCCTATAATTCTTACAGCATTGTTTGTATGTGAGCTGATAAAATTAGTTCGTGAGACAATCACTTCGAGAACAGGTCCTCGTTCGTCACCCAATAAATGAATCTCATCAATAACAAGTAACCTCATTGCCTGAAAGATAAGTAAGTTAAATGGATACATAATTCAATTAAATAGACATATGTTTATTAAATGGATACATAATTCAATTAAATAGACACATATGTTTATTAAATGGATGCATATAAAATTAAATAGATGTATAGTATAACTGACTTGTACATAAGCTCTATTTTGCCAACTTCGACTAATACCGTCCCATTTCTCAGGAGTAGTTACTATGACATCAGCTTTTTCTATACTACGTATATCAGGAGCTGTATCACCAGTTAATTCAATAACACTATGGATGTATAAATAAATAATGGATACATAAATTAGTAAATAAATGCAAAATAAATTTTAATGGATACATATGTCTAGTGATAGATGCACACATTAATTTTAATGGATGATATTATTACCGTCGTCCTAATTTCCGTTCAAATCTCACAGTCCAATCATCAATTCTTTCTCTAACTAATGCTTTTAATGGAGCAATATAAATACATTTCCCACGAGGGTAGTGCTCAAAAACACGGAACATTGCCAATTCAGCAGCTATTGTTTTACCACTACCTGTAAATGGATTGATAGATACAAAATGGACAGATAGATATAGCAATGGACATTACCTGTAGGAGCTCCCAATAGAACATTGGTATCTGTGTGATAAAGAGTATGAAATAATTGAGTTTGTATGGGGTTAAAATATGGGAACTTGAAGAGGACTTCGTATTGTGGTCTCTTTAGAGCTGATATAGGAAGAGGGTGGAGATCTAGGAGTTTGGTGTGAGGTGGGTGGAGCTCTGGCAAGATAAGATGCTTAAATGAGATAGCAATGACTGCCTCAGCTTCAAGCCAACGATCTGAGATCATTCTAATGAGATATTGAGGTGGGAGTGGCTCAAAAATTGGTATAGTGAAGATCAAATCTTGTGACTCTTTTTTAAGTACTTGTTTTTGTTGTAACAGGAAATATTCCGAGTGATAAATATGTTCATTTTCAGCATCTTCAACCCACACCCACCATGGTTCACAGCTGTTGCCATGGATACGGGTGTCCCATTTCGAAATCAGGTGTCACAGTTAGACGTACTCTGAGAACAGTGCGTGTTATGGTTGAATAGTTGCGTCTAGTGACAATGCAGGAAATGCCTCTACCAACCTCTTGACTTTCTCTTCCCATCCTCACATGATGTATCATGTGACCTGTATATAAAGATCATATGATTGTCAAGTGATATGACATCATACCTATATCATCTGCTTCCATATCCTTCATACTTTGCAATGTTATCTTTCTCATTTCTAATTTCTCTAAAATTTCAAACGAGAGATGTTTGAACTGTTTCAATGGATGTTCAAAGCTCCATTGTTGAAGATCAATACTCTTACTAAATGTCAGTAACTTATATGATATTGCAGGCCACCTTTCTTAAGAGCTATTTCAAATAATCCTCTCATTATACGACTTGAATTTTGTGAAGTGTAAGCTAAATCTGACACAAGAGAGAAACTTTCAACATTGCCTCGAGAAATATATGTTTGAAGTAAAATATTGACTTTGCCATGAGTATTTTCAACACCTCCTTTTACTGGTAAATAACAGTCTCCTTTAAGATGCGAGTCAAGTTCGGATAACTCATCGTCACGTACTTTAATCTGCTCAAATTCATGTGATTGTGCTACCATGGCAACGATATCACCCTCTGTCATTTGAGATTTAAATAAACCATTGAAAGTCTAAGAAACCAAAGAAGTATATTTTAATATAAAGTGGGTGTGGCTTACCTCAATGGTAGCATGCTTTATATAAAAGTTAGAAGCTATTCTACCAACATCAGTTGAGCTTAAAGATCCAGTTCTCTCAACATAACGAATCATTCTTGCCTTATCAAGACTTTTGGCCGCATTGACAATAATCCCTCTTTGATAATTTTCAAGAGTTGGATCCAACTAAATGGATAAATAAAAAGTAAAATGGATGAATACTAAACAACACATTACTTCTTTGTCATGGTAGTTAATACCATAAGCTAATGAATTTCGATGTATTCTGATATGAAGATAAGTATATGTCAGCCATTGGGTAGCCTCCTCAATATTAGAAACAGTCCCTAATGAGATCTAAAGGGTTAAATATTAAAATGCTACATTCTCAATCAGGAACATACCTCAGCATTCAAGCAATCTGCTAAACTTCCTAAAAGTTGACTTTCTATTGGTTGTTGTCGTGTTAACAATGATATATAATGTGACAGTTTGTCATGTGCTGTTATGATAGTTCCCTCCCCAAATGTATCAAATTGAGGACGACCAGCACGACCAAATATTTGAAGGACATCTAATATACCCAAATCAACAAAGGAGCCTTTTTTAGCATCATAGATTTGAGTTCCTAAAACAAATATATATAATATCTTATAAATCTATGATCATTGGGCTAATGGTTATTTTGTAGGTCTAATGGCAATAATGAAGACATTATAGCAGGAATTAATGGATGAAAAATAAAGTAAGAGACATTAAATGAGGAGGAATTAAAACATTCCTCCTCATTTAATTTCTCCTTTAATTTCTCATTGTGTTATTTAAAAATTTTACATAGGTCTAATGATACACATGTCTAACAGTACATAGGTTTAATGGTACATAGGTTTAAGTGGTACATAGGTCTAATGGTACATAGGTCTAATGGTACATAGGTTTAATGGTACATAGATCTAATGGTACATAGGTCTAATGGTACATAGGTTTAATGGTACATAGGTCTAATGGTACATACCTAATGGTACAACAGTCTAATGGAGCAGGTTTAATTGTACTAGATCTAATGGTACATGTTGTCTAATGGTACATAGGTTTAACTTTAATAGGTCTAATGAACATAGGTCTATGGTTCATAGGTCTAAGATTACATAGGTTTCTGGTACATAGGTCTAATGGTACATAGGTTTAATGATACATATGTTAATACTTGAAATAACAGCATGAGGTAAATTGACTCCCAAGCTAATGTTGCTGTACAAACAGTACTTTAATAAGTCCATCAGAAATATTTCTCGACAAGATTACGATAGTAATACCAGCATGAGTACACCAAATCCATGAGGAAAGAGATCTCTAAGTGCTTATATCCAGACTACGCACCTATATAATATACTATAGTAAGTAAACAAGAAGATATGAAATATATACTTGTTTCTCAGCTTGTCCTAATGCTGGAGACTGTTCTGGAGCAATCAAGTCACCTTCTCCTTTAGAAGCTGCCATTTCTTTCAGAGCAATAGCAGTTCTTACAGTAGCATTACGAGCATGTACAAAAACCATTACCTATTAATGGTATATTATATTACTAGTACAATACTACTATTATACTAATACAATACTAATACAATATTAATACTAGTACAATACTATACTAATACAATACTAATACAATACTAATACAATACTACTAATATAGTAATACAATACTAATACAATACTAATACAATACTAATGTTATACTAATACAATACTAATACAATACTAATACAATACTAATACAATACTACTAATATAGTAATACAATACTAATACAATACTAATACAATACTAATGTTATACTAATACAATACTAATACAATACTAATACAATACTAATACAATACTAATACAATACTAGTAAAATCAGTACAATATTACCTGATATCCACTACGTATATTGTTTAATACTTTATTATAACATATTCGATCCATATCACGTAATTGATGTAGAATATTGGGAGTTTTAACTCCAATAAAAGTCTGTGATAAAGGGACAGGACGAAATCTCCCATCAAAATAGAAGAGTCCCTTATAAGGATTAACACGTAGAAAACGAGCAACATCAACATAATTTGGTAAAGTAGCTGACAAGCCAACAATACGAATTAATTTTTGACTAGACTCCACCTATAAAACAGCTATAAATATAATTAACATTAACCACACCTCTTCATTAACCTGGCGTAATGTGCGAGCTACAAGACACTCAATAACTGCCCCTCTATCTTCATGAAGTAAATGAACTTCATCAATAATTAAGAGACGAACTAATTGAGAGAGAGCAACATCACCAGTTGCTTTTCTTGTCACAACATCCCATTTTTCAGGTGTGGTAACTATCATCTATAATTAAGAGGTGTGGCTAAGATAATAATAAGGGGTGTGGCTAACCTGAGAAGTGTGTATTTCCTGCTTTGTTAATTGTATATCTCCAGTTAATTCTCTTACAGTAATACCGAGTGGAGCTAATCTATAACTAAAATTACGTACCATTTCAGCAGCTAACGCTTTCATAGGAGCAACATATATGACCTAATAATAACACCTGTAATAGTGGGCGTGGCTTAGCATTGTAGTTACCTTAAACTCAGACGTTTTAATGACTCCAGCCTCAATATTATTGGAGATTTCTCTTAAAATAGTTAGTAATGCTATATTAGTTTTTACCAGCTCCAGTTGGTGCAGATATTAAGAGGTTTTCATTGGTATAAAAGGGCAGTGTCAAATACAGCTGACTGAATTGTGTTTAATGACTTAATCCCTTGAAATGCCATCTAATTAAATATTATTAATTATAATTATAGGATTCTCTACTTACTTTGACAATTTCATCAAGTTCTTTAACAAGTACTTTATCAGCAACATTAGGTGGAGCTGTGCTTGAGTGAGGGACACATATCTCTTCAAAATAGTCTGTGTTCTTTCTTGTGGCATTTTCTGGCAAACCTACCTGTTATTATATTATAATATGTAAACTTTTTGTAATACACACACACACCACACACACACACACACACATACACACATACATATATATATATGACCTGTTTTCCTGAAATGAAAGCTGATGAAAGTTGAGCTTTAGCCAAAGTGTCATAGACATTAGGATATTGTTGAGTGGAATCACTAGATGAGCGAACATTGGAGGTCAATACTGGACGACATGCTGCCTCTTCTAATTCTATTTCTCTATACAATAATGTAATAATGTAATTAACTTATGTTGTTAAGATATCATAATATACCTAGCTATTCGTAAAATAGACGGATCATATCCTTGAGATTTCAAATGTGTTATATGATCTGTATCTTGTTCTTTTTCAAGTTTAATTTTCAATTTCTTTTCTTTTTTTTCTTCTCGTTTCAACTTCTTCAACAAATCCTTTTCATCCTCAGACTAAGAGAGAGAACAATACAGCTGCTGGACCTTAACAAACCACTAACCATTATTGTTACTTGACTACCTACTACAGGATGTTGATGAGGAAGTTTACTAGTACCTGTATCAATGTACTTATATGTAATATAATATATTAAATTAATATGTTATTCACCTGTTGTCACATGACTTTTTGTCTTAGTCACATGACTTGATATATGAGTAGGTGGGTCACTTAAAATAGTATCAACAATAGTTGCTTTGTTTGTTATTAGTTCTTGAACAAAATCTAAATTGGAAAACCCAAGTAGTTCAGCAATCTAATACCAGAAAAAAATAATTTCATGCTTATAATTAGAATTATAATACTTACACCACTTTCGATGGCTGCTCCTTCAATATCAGATACTAATAAATCAAATAATTGATGATAAAGCTGTTCCCATGGCAACTCGGACATGCACTTTTTGCATTGTGTCTCCAACCATTTGTAGCTATATTTATTAGAGTCATGTGACTTCTTTGGTTTAGCCACATGACTAGTCACTTGACGATCATGTGATTCAGTTAATCCAGTAAGAAGCGTTTTACTGATAATGTCATGTTTTGACTTGACTTCTTCTTCATCAGAAGAGAGAGAATCACGAGCTGAAGTGAAAGCATCAGTCTTTTCAAGAAAGTTAGAATTATATTTGAAGAAAATTTTACTGCCAAACTCTACAATTTCTGCTACAGAATTATTTTCTGCAATTTCTTGACTTGTTTCTGGTAAAATGGAAGTAATTCTTTTTACCAGATCACAAGCTTTCATTGCAACTGATGCTGGATAAGGTCCAAATGTTTTTACGAATTGTTTCTCCATGACTTTACACACAGTCTGGTGAATTGATAAAGAGATTATAAAGGAACACAGTGGCTGAGTCTACGGCAGCCTTATCTTCATCTCCAATAAGATCTTTGGCAGTCTGTACAAACTCTTTTAATACTGATTGTAACTATGTTAATGAGAAGATATAATTGTTAATGTAGTAATGATAATGATTTCAAATGTACTTTAGTAATATCACCCGGCTTGCATTGTTTTAGAATACCATCTGATATGTTAGACCACGTCTTTTTGTCTTGAGGTAAAGTTCTCTTTTTATGAGCTAGCAATGCCTCTTCATCAATATCTGATTGAAATACATCATTAAACAGTCTTAATGACTTAGTAAGTCGAGGTGGATCGTCTGCCATGACTATTGCACCATTAGTTAGCCACACCCATCTAATATGGTTAAATTATTAACTACAAAATCTTGTGTAAAAGTAGCTGGACATCAATATGTGAGTCTTTTATTACTATTAGAAAATCCACATTCAGGACTTGATTTTTGATGAGTCAGATAATTCAGACAATATTCTAGACTACATTTGTGAAGGGTATACACCTATAATCCTGTTATTTGACAAGATCAAACATATTGTAACAAATAACGTTTATGACATCAATTGTTGTGTTTAATAGAACTGAGTGTCCAGTTGTTCAAGTACAGGTATAAAACATTAGATAAGATGTATGTAGCTAACACATACATCTGTATATTAACAATGTATGTATTTTTTTTGTATCGCATTCAGAAAACTATATTAAAAGGCAATGCCATTTATAAACTTGTGGGTATAGTGAAATATCAAAATAAACAATACTCTTCATTATACTCTCCACATAAAACAATACTTAATAGTTCTATATCAGTAACAGTAATATATGTGCAAAATTGTGTTTTATATAATTAATTAATCACCAGTAACATAGGTTACTCCTGTTAATACAGCAAAATCATTCAACAAGATTCATGTTTTTCTATCAATCAGATGAAGGTTCAAATGTACATGTACTTTTCATATAGAAAATGTAAACTGCAGGCAATAGAAACAACCACTGTCTATGTCATCTATTATATGTCTCACTACAATGGATTACATAACAGATGAGGTGAATACTATGACTGACCATATAGTATACACATATATGTGTATACTATATGGTCAGTCTGAAGAAAATGATTTCATATCATTCAAGTGTATATGGACATCATACTGACAAAGGCATTAACAAACTACCAAAGATCAGGACATTGTCCCTTCTCAAGATCAGTGTACAATTGAGAAGTTAATATTAGAAGTACCTGAAGATCTTACATCTACTGATGAGAGATATAACGAAGCCTCACCTCTTTCTTTATCTCCGCCTTTAGAAGGGAGTTGACCCTTATCCCTTGTTTTGACTGATAATATAGATTTATTATATCCAAACCTGTTTAACCGGTATTTTTAACTTTGTGCTTTTAATTTATTATTTACCTGGTTTCTCTTGATGTACTATATTTTTACAAGCTACATTATCAGTACTTAAAGTCCCAATCTAGCAAGTCTATTAAATAACGAGGTTCCTAAATGTATAAGTTACCAGTTGTCCAGAGCGTAATGTTCTTACATGAAATTCATTACATGCAGCAGGTTTTGGATTATGGATATAAACATGAGGGGAGCCTCCAAAATGGACTCCTACTTCAGAATTACATTGTGTTTGAAATAACAGTGGTGGAAGTTCTACAATAGTGTAGTATAATGTCAGTTGATAATCATGTGACATACCAGGTATTAATGGTTGTAGGAATGCTATTAGGAAATGTACCAGGAGTATATACTGTAGTATCATTAGACTGATAGGATATCCCTAATTTAACTGTAGCTATAGTACACTAGAAGAGAGAGAGAATATAGGTTATCTTGTCTAATACACTAACATTGTCCAATATCCATTGAAAACTATAATATTGACAATGTTGTGATGATAGCACAAGGAGAAGATCTTCAGTCAGCGAGACATGACGGATGTTGTCACCAAATATCTATGATAGAGTTAGTGTTATGTTAAACTGACATCAAAGGAACTTCCAATATGTTCTTTTATTTTTACTTTTAACAACTAAAACTTAACATTAACTTTACTTTGGATTGACTGACATTTCTTGTAGTTTAAATAAAGTAAAGATTTATTAAAAAAAAAAAAAAAACATGTTGTGTTGCCCAAACGATTCCTACTCGCTCACCCACTCAGGCTTCCACTTAGGCTCCAGGATTCCCTGCTATTGCTAGCTGGGACCGCCACCTGGCTTGGTAACCTCGTCTTCGCGAGGTAATCCTGGCTGGAGCATCGCCCTAACTTAAAACCAGCCGTACGGGATTCCAGCTCTTAGGGAATTTCGCATTCAGGAACCGGGAACCACAAATACACCAGCCTCTTCTCGTTTAAAGGGAGACTACCAGCCCTATCCTAGTCGGCCTTTCGGATACTCCGTAGAGTATGCTGGTAACCATCTCAGAGGTCTGATGCATTGCAGAACGCTGGCCCACAACACAACCTATCCAAGTTGGTTTTCATTTCCTTTTATATGTACGTCAGATTTTGTCTTCATGCTCTTGTGGGGCGCGCTGTTTGTCGCCTATGAATATCATTAACGCTAGTTAGCATCTGTGAGCTATTTAATAACTAAAATTAAACTATATTTTAAAAGGTCAAGAATAAAACTAGTCCTGCTTAAGCAAACTATAACAACACTACTAATTATATATATTACAATGTCATATACTACAATTAAGAGGTAATAGATATAAACATGTACATGTTTATTTGTACATGTACATTTATTTAAGTAACAAGTCAAACTAAGTTAAGGTTCTACCTCCAGTGAGGTTGCCATTGATACAGTTGTATACTTACACCAACTCACAAAAACATATATAGAACTTGTAGATGTACCTTCATTGGACTCGTATTTGTACATTAAGTTCTGTGTAGACAGTCAGACAAATAGTATTGACAGTCTTGATATACCTTACATGTACTATTCCAAAACTAAATGCAATACTTGATAACTACATTTGACAATTCTGTAATACTGAGTGTGACACTAAATAGTACAGTTGTCTGCTTGTGTCAAAATATTTGTTTTATTGTATTTATTTCATATTACTAATGTAAAATATCATTGTCTCTTTTTATGTTAAAACAAATAAAAACCATTACCTAAACACTCTATCAATCTAATTTATGTTCATTAGTTAGCCACACCCATCTAATATGGCTAAATTATTGACAATAGATGTTACAAATATTTGTATAAAAGTAGCTGGATCTGTTGGACATCAATATGTGAGTCTTTTATTCCTATCTCTTATATTATTATCATCATTAGTTGAAACATGTTAAGAAGTACTACTCACTGGTAAATAGATGTATAAAAATAGGTCAATACATTAATGCATATAAAGTTTCAATTGAACATGTATAGTGTGTAAATGCATCTTACTATAGAGATTAATATTACTATATCAAAAATATTTTTATTATTATTATAGCTGTATTAGCTCTCAGTATTCCTGACCTTGATGATCTTACTACATGAGTTGGTGAAACCAGGATTACCTTGTCTTCGGACAAAGGTTACCAGACTACGGTGGCAGTCTTAGCTAGCAATAGCAGGGAATCCTGGAGCCAAAGTGGAGACCCTAGTGGGTGAGTCAGGAGGGATCATTTGGGCAACACACAGTTTTTTATAAATTTAGATTTATTTAAAACTACTGGGAAACTACCTGTCAGTAGAACTGGCCCTCAGACTGTCATAGAAAATATTTCACAAATTTGCTTAAGTTGTATGGTATATACAAAATATACAATTGGTGTTACAAACATAAAACTGACAAAGAAAATTTCATGAAATATTATTAGCATAATTTTTTTTCATACAAGTTTGAAAAAGATACAGTAGTAAGAAAAATTATAGATTCATCTCTTGATACTATGATACCAAGAGATGAAATCTATAATTTTTAATTTAAATTTATAATGTTAAGTTAACAGATGAACATGGTGGATGTAGTCACAGCTGTGTTAATACTAGGGGGTCTTATTACTGTACCTGTCCACTTGGATTACAACTGAAATCAGATAATAGAACATGCGAAGGTAAGTTACAATATCTACTGATGTAAATTCTGACTTCTTTACAGATATCAATGAATGTTTAACAATTATCATGGATGTAGTCATGCCTGTATTAACAATCCAGGATCATAAATCTGTATATGTCTTAAAGGATTCCAACTGAAATCAGATAATAAAACTTGCGAAGGTAAGTTATAATATCTCCTAGCACATGTCATCTTTTTTTATAGACACCAATGAATGTCTAACAGATGATCATGGATGTAGTCATAGCTGTGTTAATACTACAGGATCATATTATTGTACCTGTCCATCTAATATGATTCTATCATCTGATAATCGAACATGTATTCAACAATGACAAGATTGTTCCCATACTCTCACTGATGCTAGTGGTACAATATCTTTACCAAATACAAATTGTACTTGGAAGATTGTTATTTCTGACAAAACTCTTGTCATATCATTGACATTGTCTAATCTCCAAATATCATCATCATTGTCCAAGGCCTGTTCTGATGGTTATATTGAAGTATTTAATGGACCTGATACTACTAGTGTATCACAAGGTAAATTCTGTACTGGTACGACAACTATTACATCATCAACTGAGGAGTTAACTATAAAGTATCATTATAATACTGGTAGTACAGGCACTATGACATATTCCAGTATTAAACCATAGTAAGTAAATATATATACTTTGTCATAAATTTGTTGTTGCTTTAGTTAAATCATGCTTTAGTCTTGTCAATGAAAACCAAATGCTGTCACTTAGTACTTTCCCAGGGAAATATACACAGACCGTTAACTGTTGCTATTATATTTTCCTTAACAATAAGAAACCAACTTTCCGACTTCTCTACACTGATCTTGACTTTACAGACTGTACTTCTGACTACCTAACTGTATATTCTGGACTTGCTACAAAAATTGATGCAATTTGTAATAGTCAAGGACAGACAGAATACACTAGTACAAGTACTATTATGAAGATAGAATATAAAGGAACAACACTATCAAAGTATCGTGGCTTTCATGGAATCATAATTACAAAATAAATAACTCCTTAATAATATCATAGATATTAATATCTGTGATTATATCTGTGATTAACTTTGTAATGAAGACCGTTATATGTCTGTGGTTAACTTTTTATTAATGACTGTTATCAGTTAATGATGAAGTTTCTCTTGTCAATCGATAAAAGTAACAGATGTTACCAGCAACATATATTAGACAATCCAGTTCATAATAAATACTGTTAGATTCAGCCTATAAAAGGAATGGATATATGAATCAAGAATTGATGGATGCATTCTGGATTCCAAGTTGGAAGTAGTACAGTTTTAGTAATTTTTCCTGTATTGTCATCTAAAAAAACACAATTGAGCTACTGTTTCTTCTCCTTCAGGTAATGTGATAACAGTATATAAGAAATCTAATTCATTTTCATGATCCAAGTCTTGAATAGCCGACTATATATTATAGAACACATTATCATTAATTTTTAACCCTTTGACCACAAAATCTCCATAATGTGGTTCTGGTTTCTTGGCTTTTAATAATACGTCCTCGATAGAAACTTATATGGCAATGATGTCAATATTATGTCATTATGATTGCATCATTATTTTTTACCACTTCTGTATCTTGTTCTGTTTTCAGTGCTTTGAAATTAGTCAAATATTGAAGAGTCAAACCATTTGTTGTTAATCTATAACACCTGATAATAAATACATGAGTAATTGCATTAATGGTGGGTGTGGTTGTTACATGAGGGTACATCCACTTATATGAAGTATACGTTGGTAGTCTTCAAAATGAAATGATGCAACATCATGATGGAAAGCTACATTATCAGTACTTAAAGTCCCAATCTAGCAAGTCTATTAAATAATGAGGTTCTTAAATGTATAAGTTACCAATTGTCCAGAGCGTAATGTTCTTACATGAAATTCATTACATGCAGCAGGTTTTGGATATGGATATAAACATGAGGGAGCCTCCAAAGACTCCTAGAAATAGAATTACATTGGACTAACAGTTTTCCAATTCTACAATAGTGTAGATAATGACAATGTTGGATCAGTCAGTGAGACATCAGATGTTGTCACCAAATATCTATGATAGTATATAGTAGTATAGTGTTAGGATATCCTAATTTAACTGACTATATCTAGAAAGAGAAGGAATAACTTGTCAATATTGTCCAATTCCTTGAAAACTTTTTGACTTTTATGATAGCACAAGGAGGAGACAACTAAAACGGATGTTTAACTATTAGTTACTTTGAACTTTAAAGGAACTTCCAATATGACTTTAACACTTTTAACAACTCTTGTAGTTTGACTGAATAGTTTAAATAAGTCAAGATTTATTAAAAAAAAAAAAAAACATGTTGTGTTGCCCAAACGATTCCTACTCGCTCACCCACTCAGGCTTCCACTTAGGCTCCAGGATTCCCTGCTATTGCTAGCTGGGACCGCCACCTGGCTTGGTAACCCTCGTCTTCGCGAGGTAATCCTGGCTGGAGCATCGCCCTAACTTAAAACCAGCCGTACGGGATTCCAGCTCTTAGGGAATTTCGCATTCAGGAACCGGGAACCACAAATACACCAGCCTCTTCTCGTTTAAAGGGAGACTACCAGCCCTATCCTAGTCGGCCTTTCGGATACTCCGTAGAGTATGCTGGTAACCATCTCAGAGGTCTGATGCATTGCAGAACGCTGGCCCACAACACAACCTATCCAAGTTGGTTTTCATTTCCTTTTATATGTACGTCAGATTTTGTCTTCATGCTCTTGTGGGGCGCGCTGTTTGTCGCCTATGAATATCATTAACGCTAGTTAGCATCTGTGAGCTATTTAATAACTAAAATTAAACTATATTTTAAAAGGTCAAGAATAAAACTAGTCCTGCTTAAGCAAGGTAACAACATAGATATATAAACATGTACATGTTTATTTGTACATGTACATTTATTTAAGTAACAAGTCAAACTAAGTTAAGGTTCTACCTCCAGTGAGGTTGCCATTAGTACAGTTGTATACTTACACACCTACTCACAAAAACATATATAGAACTTGTAGATGTACCTTCATTGGACTCGTATTTGTAAATTAAGTTCAGTGTAGACAGTCAGACAAATAGTATTGACAGTCTTGATATACCTTACATGTACTATTCCAAAACTAAATGCAATACTTGATAACTACATTTGACAATTCTGTAATACTGAGTGTGACACTAAATAGTATAGTTGTCTGCTTGTGTCAAAATATTGTGTTTTTATTGTGTTTATTTCATATTAGTAATGTAAAATATCATTGTCTCTTTTTATGTTACAACAAATAAAACCATTACCTAAACACTCTATCAATCTAACTTCTGCTCATTGTATCATTAGTTAGCCACACCCATCTAATATGGCTAAATTATTGACAATAGATGTTACAAATACTTGTATAAAAGTAGCTGGATCTGTTGGACATCAATACGTGAGTCTTTTATTCCTATCTCTTATATTATTATCATCATTAGTTGAAACATGTTAAGAAGTACACACCAGATACTGCAATGTTGGAAGACTCTATTGAAAAAGCGTTCAGGTGTGTATCCATTAGTCGTATCTATGTATCCATTGTTTAGTTCAATCTATCCATTGTTTAGTAAGATTTATCCATTTCCATAGAGTCCATTACAAAAGAATGTTAATTGAGCAACCTAACTTTGGCTGTTACTCTAAACTAGGATGTCGTCAATGGTGGAATATTGTAAGCAACATTCCTATATTATGTGTCATTTTTACAACATTCATTACAGGTAGTGACACAGACATTATTGTCATGTGGTTTATAAAGGACCTACTGATCTTATTTGTCAGTCATTGTATGATGATTTTACTGATAGTCAATACTGGGTAATTTATGATGATGTCATGATTGTTTAACTAAGATGAAATCAATGGGCTTAATGATAGGGGCTGTATCTAATTTTGATGAGAGATTAAGTAGGTCTGTGATATTGATTTTTAGTTTCATTCCTGTTTTTAGATACAATTTTGGATGGAATAGGTCTGAGTCCTTTCTTTGATTTCGTATTAACATCATATATTGAACAATGTCACAAACCAAATATTCAGTAATCAAATAATAAGATTATATAATACATATATTATTTTTAGGATATTTCATAAAGCATTAATACATGGTAATGTATCTGCCAAGGAGACCTGGCATATCGGTGATGATTATGTGAGTATAGAACACACAATGACATTTACATTCTATTAATAGGATAATGATTATGTTGCTGCTACTAATGCTGGACTACATGCTCTGTTACTGATAAGGGACAAAGTAAGGATTGTTGCTATGGTAATCACTTCATTTTTGCAGACTAAGGATCCTCCTACAGGTGATGTACCTGTAATCAGAAACAATGAGAGAAGCAGTGGAGGTTGTAAGACAGTGCTAACTGCAATGACTCTGGATTTCCCTTTATCGTTATCAGCTGCCCAGTTAGCTCAGTCGGTAGAGCATCAGGCTTTTAACCTGAGGGTCAAGGGTTCGAGTCCCTTACTGGGCGCTTTTTTTTTTTTTCGTTGATTTTAACAATTCTTGTTTATTTATTCTTATTAAAATGACATGTACCTGTAAAATATGTTTTGTTTATTTTTTTGTTGTCAAGTGTTCACGTACAGATAAGTTCCTAATTATTGATATCATAACGCTTGTTTCTATAGCAACACATACCTAGTATATTGATAATCAGCTGGATCTACTGCTGACATCAAACCAGTTAATGTATCTCTCTCATTTTGAGTATAAATATAACCACTAGCTTTATCAATAGCTCTTGTAACCTCCAATAAACTCTCCTTATCCTAATAAGTGATAATTAATAAATAATTTTATATGATTATTATACCTGAATATTAAGAGGTGTAAATGATACTAGACTATAGTCTTTAATTAAACTAATTAGAGATTGATTAAGGGACTTGTAACGAATGTAAAAAGGATCATCAGAGAGATGTTCAAGAAGATATGACAAGTCTAGTACATCAGTATAATAATCCAAGCTAAATGCTGAGAAAGAATTCATGAATAGTATTAAACTAACAATACCTAATTGATCATATTGTTGTAATAGATCTACTTTGGAGAGGATATTAAACATGAGGTAATTCTATTTGTATCATACAAGCTAGAGATGTTAATAAAACTGATATAAATTTGCCCGGGATCAGTGCAATAATGTGAATCAACTAAATGAACAGCTGAAACCTAAAAATAATAGTAATTATTAACATCAATTATCAAGTTCCATAACTCACTTTCATACCCCATTTTTGTAACTGTGATGCTAAATTCCTTACTGAGTTATGGTGAGTGTATAACTCTACTTGTCCAGGACAATCAATGATGTAATAGTTAGAGTATTCTATATGCTGTAGTTTTGCGTGTAGCCATTCAACGTTCTTTTCCAAATATTCCATACAATATATCAATGCTCCATTTGGTCCCAATTGTAATCGTTTCCATTACATCATCTAACGTTATAAGTTCCATAATATCGACAGCACAGTCATATGGTAGACTGTCGTTTGCAGGATCTAAGTTAACTACTGCCACTGAACGACCCAGAGTTGATAAAAATTGCTTCATGCCATTACAATATGTAGACTTACACTACCTGGCGGCCCCATTACTAGCTGTACATAGCAAGTGGCCATTTCTGTATTACGGTATGTGTTGATCTAATTATACGGAGCAATCACCTTCAATAGAAAATTGAACCGAACTTTGTTTATTTCGATGGTGCAGCAAAAGAAGTGAAAACCGCAGCGCTTTTCCAAAGCAGTATCAACTGTTTTAAGGCTGTAATGGCCTCACAAGAAACAAAAGTATTCTACAATGGTGCTTATTCGTATCTTATCTCAATAATATACAGTACTATACTATTATAGTAGTAACAGTGTGGTTGCTAGGTGGAGCTGGTT
The DNA here is from genome assembly GCF_016097555.1 of Gigantopelta aegis. Taxonomy (NCBI): domain Eukaryota; kingdom Metazoa; phylum Mollusca; class Gastropoda; order Neomphalida; family Peltospiridae; genus Gigantopelta; species Gigantopelta aegis. The sequence continues at coordinate 69,041 of NW_024533068.1, forward strand.
TTCCTTAATTGTGTTATTATAGAGTACAGTTCAAACTAATGGAACACGAAAGACTAAGAAAGATGCATGATGAGCGATATAAATCAGTAAGATCTGCTAGAGAAAAAGCTCATTTGCTATCAAAAGAAACAATGATAAGAAAAAAGTAGACACAAAATTTCATTTTTGATAATATTTTCACTCTCTCTTTAGAGCATTGGAAAAAGAAATTAGCAATGGCCAGAGCTGAAGAGGAAAGGAGACGTAAAGCATTAGAGGAACGTCACATAAAACAACAAGAGGCAACTAATAAATTTCGTAATGCAACATACCGTTTCAAAAACTTCAACCAAATCTCATTATTTCAACGATACTATACTATTAGATGGTAACTGAGTACTTTGTATAACATAGTAATGATTGTTTGTGCTTTATATCCAGCTAAACTGGTTAAACCAGTTGCAAGGGAAGATGACAGAAAACGACAGCAGGATAAGATTGTTCTAGGTCAGGATGTTGAAGTAACAAGACTTTCTCATCATATACCTAATCTAGATGATGTATTAGACAATATTAGAGGTATATACTCATCAGTTTTACTATAGCATTGTGTGTTATTTGTATAGGTAAAGTAGTCCAATCTGTTAGGTCAATTTCAGGTAATACATATGATGTAATAAAGACATCTAAAGATGTCTTACCTTGTCTCTTACTGAGAGTAAACCCACCATTACTATCGGTTTGCCTGGTTCAATCACACCCACTAATGGAAAAATATTATATCCAGTTCCATCATGCAATAGTCATCAAAGTGTTCTCATACATCCATCATCATCAGATCCACTAGAAGAGTTATCATCTAATAATTCATCTCTTCATGATAGTCTGGAATCACTGTCTCCACCTCCTCACAGATGAAAAGAAACACCAATTAAGTTACCTGTTCAAGCTGTAAAAAAACCAGTTTTATCAGCTCAACCAGTAACCAAACCCCCCTCAACCAGTAGCCAAGCCTGTTTTACCAGCTCAACCAATAATCATACCTGTAGTATCAGGTCAGCCAGTAGCCAAAACCTGTTGTACCAACTCAACCAATAGCTAAGTCTGTTTTACCAAGTCACCAGTAGTCAAACCTGTTGTACCAGCTCAACCAGTAACCAAACCTGTTTTATCAGCTCAAGCAATAGCTAAGCCTGTTTTACCAACCAAACCTTTTTTACAAGTTCAACCAGTAGCCAAACTGGTTCAACCAGTTTTACCTGTCCAACAACTAGAGATAACCACAAAAACAACAGAACCAGTATCTCCCCAAGAGACCACACCCACTAAAGAAGAGAAGAAAGTAGTTGGCATTTTAAAGAAGACATCAGATAGTCCATGCAAATATATTGAAAGGGTTGATAGCAGTATTAGTAATACTATTAGTAGTTGTACATTATTAAGTGGACTGTCTCTTGCAACAAGCAAATTATCAAGTGCAAAACGAGTTCGATTTGTTGATGATCTACAAATGGAAGCTGAGACAGCTATCAATGGTTTCTCTGAAGAGGTTCACCATCAACTGATGGTTCAACTCCAAAAATGAAGATATCACTTCTTAACAGCAAGGAATTAATATATCTTCAAATATAGATGAACCAGATACTACTAAAAAAACAACTCTGGATAAAACACCAACAGATGATGACATTGATGCTCTCTGGTCACAAATAAATGGCTATCTTCATTATCATAAACATTCTAATGGAACTGATACCAAAGTTAACTCCACCCCTCAATTAACTCGTCGTTGTCACAATGCACACCAACCAATCAAGTTATGGCGCAGACAAGGATCAACATTTTATATTGGAGATCAATACAATGGACAGAAACCAAGTAAGACAACAGTGCCATGGCAACATATCATTGGACATTGTTTAGGTATAACTACAATGGAGAATCGACTTTTGGAATCTTATTGAAGCACTAAATGAAAAATTAAAGGGGCGTGTTATCACTGTGGATACATATAGTCCAATATCACATGGTCCTGAAAGCACTAATAAAAAAGTAAGCTAAATATAGTAACATGTTCTATTTATAGTAACTTTTTACAGAGTCAAAACAGATCACTTACTGAATTACCACGCACACGTGTACGCCATCACCCTAAAACAATTATACAGACCACACCCACTCCAAAACAACATTTAACAAACAGATAATGTACATTTATTATAAATGTTATTTTTAATAAGTTATTAACTGTCACCTTTGTCATTAGTTTGAGGTGAAGACAAGGTTATAAAATTAACTCTTCGAGGTTTTGTTGGCTCCTTAATATGAGGAGGAGTTGATAAACTAGTAATTGGTTTATCAACTGGTATGGGAGTGATCCTTCTAGAGGGTGTAACAGTGGGTGTTTGGTGAGAGGTAGGTGTGTCTTCACATGATGGTGACTGCACTATATTTAAAACTGGCGAGCTCTGAGGGTGTTTTTCTTCAACTAAAGGTGTTCCAAGTTCATTCTCATCAAAACCAATAATTGTACAATAGCCATCAGAAGATGATATGGCCAGTAAGAGACCATCCTTAGACCTAAATATCATAATATCATAATAACTTAATGAAGTTGCCTTGATAAAGTGAACATATTAAGAATTGTTGCATGACTAAAGGAATTTTAGTATAGCTATATGTTTACTGGCAAAGTTAGTATAAACTACTACTACTATTAACTGACCAGGTAGCATCTGTGAGAGATGTGTAATGTATATCAGCGATATAACCCAATGGGTGTGGCTTGATAAGTGTCATAAAGCAGTACTTTATTAAGAGTTACAACAGCAAATATCATACGATAAGGCAAACTAAATGGACAGATAAAAATAAAAATGGATGTATATATATATATATACTTACTCTATAGTGGTTGCACTGAATCTATGATGTCATTATGATGTAATTCAAATAAGACAGGACAAAATCGTACAACAATTGATGGTTTATCAGGAGCTGGTAAAATACAACACTGGTCTAAAGTATATACATGTATATATACAAACTAGAATGACATATGACTTACTTTGGAAAACTGCTCTTTGAAAAGATCCATGTTACATTAATAGTTTGGTCAGTAAATTCAACTTTACCTCCTGAAATTTATCAGATACAACATAATTACATCATTAGTACATTAATTACCAGGGGCTACCAGAATATTTCCATCAGGAGAAAATGTAAGACGTCTAAAAAATGAAGAAGAAATGTTTCATCGTGAAACATTCTGGTTGACTTCAGGCCCTCAAGCTGTAATATTCCATTTGGCAATCATGTAACAGTCATGTGACACTTACATCATTGAATTTATCAATACTATGAACACATTTGAACTTGTCTTTTGTTGTTCTATAAATACGAAGTGTTCTAATTAAAAGAAAGAAATATTTAACTACTATTACTACATACATGGTTATGTATTACCTGTCAGTTCCTAAGGTTGCTAGGCAACCATCACTAGGATCCCAAGCTACACCTTGTATGTAATGATGACTTTCCTTTAATATAGCTAACTTATCTCCTAATTACAAGAAGTACACCCCTAGTAATCAATTTTATAATTACCTGTAGATACATTCCATACTATAGCAGTGTTATCAACTGATCCTGATATGAGATGAGTTGAATTAGACCAACAGAGATCATAAATGTCTTCCAAATGGCCTCTGCAATATTAATATTAATTAAATAATTACTAATAATTACTGAGGGTTTACCTCAACATTTTATGTATTGTCCAATTCTCTTTGTTAGCCTCGGAGTTGTAGTTTCCATGGAAACAATCTCAACATCATTGTCACTTGTATTTAACTGCCATATACATATCGTACAATCTAGATCACATGATAATCACATGACATCATTACAACATAACTTTTACCATCACCTCCTGAGGCAAGAAACTCTCCTATAATAATGATGACTAATTAATAAATATTGTTGATAACTAACCATTTGGTGAAAAACGTACTACATTAACAGATTTAGTATGTCGATCCAAATTAGACAAAAATATAAGTTTTATTTTAATCTCTTTCTAATCACTTTCCATATCTAAAATGTATGAGATATCATTTTAGATATATCATTTGTTTTCCTTACTTTAACAGTGTGGTCAGCTCCTGATGATGCTAGCCGCCATATTTGGTCTGAATAATGAAAAGTCGACGCTAAATATTGGTTCTTTGTTGTGCCAAACGATTTGTGTGTTGTAAGGAACATACCTCGTACCTCTCAGTATACTGAATAAGCTAGTTCCCGCCACTAGCTACTGAGCATGCGCAGAAAATTTGAGGCGTGTGATCAATAAAAATGTGTAATTAATTATATTATCAATATTAAAAGTAATTTAATTGATTATCGCTATAGCAACACAAAGAAAAGATGGTTCTTTTATTGTCTGCATTATTGGTGATTCTGTCTTGTTTTCAGAGCATATACTCTCATATAGTGACCAACCAGTAGTTGTACTGGTAAGATATATAATATGAAATAAAATAACAATGTTTTTTTTGCAGTATTCTGGTAACGATGAGGTTGGTCAATTCTCCACAGCAATAAAATTAAGTAAACCATATTTATTATTATTTTTTTGCATCAATTCTTATATTTTTGCAGAATTAACTTTAAGTAATACTGCTAGCAGCATATATCAAGTCACTGTATTACCTCAACAATGTTGTCTGGACATTGACATCAATGACACAGATTGTGATGTAAGACTAATATTATCATGATATTTATTAATAATTATTAGATAATCAAGCTGGGACAGCCTCAATTGATAACACTGGGACATCATCAAACAGTATAAACTCTACAGCAACAGTCACTTTTACCTACAGAATCTGGTAAATATTAAAATATTAATACTTATTTTATCAGTAACTATATCTCTGTGTAGTACGCCAGATATCGTATTGGACAGTGCTATTTTACTATCAGTGCTGATGGACAGATGCCAACAGAATGGATGCATACTCTACCATTTAATACTACTCCTGATGATGGTACTGTATTGTTCTGGAATTGACAAAGTATTAAAGAATGTGTCTAGAGAATTTATGTCAGGTTTTGTTAGGATCCTGATAGGGCTTGTTCACCAGTTGATTGTGCTATTAAATATAAGGAAAAAGGAAATATTATCGTAAAGCAAGTGTCAAATGTGAGGCAGTTGCTCCCTGTAATACTCGAAGTAGAGATGGACTGACAGTAACAGAGTAAGAGACTGTACTGTATATCAAATTATGATGTGTTGTAGTATTATGATGGGAGAATAATGTTTGTGTCCAGTACAAGTGGTTTCAAGATGACAACTATTTCCAACAGATTGAAAGTGATACTGAAATACCAGCAGAAATAGACCCTCACAGTCTAAATATTTCCCAGATTTAGAACCTAATCTTATAGCGGTACTTACTACATGACCTATATGTATATATCTTTGTACTATTAGAACAGATCTATGAAGTTAGATTGTCATCATGGTCATCAAGAAGGACTCCACTGTCTCTGTGACTCAGGATGGATTTCGAGTGGTATTCATCATGATAATCCTATAGATTTCCATTGGTGTGATACTCCTGAGGTTTCAGCATTAACTACACAATCATTAGCTCCTCGTAAATTGAGTAAAACCCCTGGAATATACAGCTATAATAGTAAGTTTATTAATAAATCTTTGTATAAGTAATATTCAGTTATAGCTAATGTCAATAGCAAATTTGCTGTTAATGGTGTCATGGATTTATTTGCTATTCAAAACTGACTTGTCCAAATTATAAACAGAGATGTTCTAGAGGGCTCTGTTGTAAATGAACTTATAAATTATAACAGAGAGAATATGATATAAAAGGTTGGTCAGTTACTATATATTTATCAAAATCCTTGAAACCTAATGAAATAAAATGAATATTTAAATATCATTTAATCTAATAGTACCTTTGATTTAAGCATCTGTGAAGATCTTTAGATTCTCGAAAGAAAAGTTTCCGACATTTATTTTTTCTATCAGCTTCTTCTTTAGCTTCTATGTTTTACGATGTAACCATCTGATGTAAAAAACAATAGAAGTTATTAAAATAGTTTGTATTAATAACTTACTCTTTATATGCTGTTTGTGCTATCTTGGAGTCAATTGTTTTAGCAGTTTCAGCTAATTCTTTTTGTCTCTGTTCTCTAATTCTATTAATCCTTGTTTCTCTTCTGATTTTCTTTGTAGCCATATTTTAAATGCTTCATCTCTTTTCACTTTTTTTCTTCTTGATCAATATTATAATCTTTTGTAGTTGATCTTATAGCAGACATCTGTCTTTGTTCATAGCTAACCAATGCTCAAATGCTTTTCGATTTCTTTCTTCTTTCTGTTCTTGACTTTCTTCCTCTTTCTTACTCAATCTTTCAAGTTCTCGTTCTTGGCCAGTTCAGAATTTTTCTTTTCTAGCCATATTTGGAATGCTTGTTCATTTAGTGCTGCTCTCTCTTGTTCAGCTTTAACTAAATGTCTACTCTGTTGTCCTGGAGGAGCAGAAATGCTACGTCTTGTTAATGGGGAGACATTCCCTTTCATAGCTAATGTTGATGTAGATACAGTTAATAATTCTATAGTTACATTAGTTGGAGGGTCATTTGTATCAGCAGGATTATTTTTAGTGTTAATTAAAGGAGCTTGTGTTTTTATCCCCTCTTTATCATCATTATTTGGTGCTTCATCAATTTTAATTGGGTCTTTGGCATTTTCTGGTACAATGGTATCTGACGTTGACAGTGCATGATCTCCTTGTGGTTGTTCCTCTGTCAGTAAGTCCGCCATTGTTCTGCTTGTACATCAGAAGTACTAACTAACTCAAAATGTCCGTCTCTTTCAATTAAAACTTTATCTTGACTCACTGCATCATCATTCTCCATTTTCTATACGTTTATTTTGCTTGTTGCCATGACAACTATAAACGTCAGTTTTTATTAATTGAATAAATAAATGACGTCAAGTCTGATCAGTCATACCCACTCAGTCTTTTTTGACCGAGAGAGAGAGAGAAAAGTAAAGAGCAGCGCTGTTCTACGTCCAAATTACTAAAACTAGCGGGAAGAGAGACGGTTCCGTTAATTGTTTTCGTCACAGGTAGTGTACGCTGAGACTACGACGATTTATTTTTACAAAGTGTTATATTTGAAGTGTTTATCACTTGTGGGCTCTTGACTTAAGTGCTCATTTCTGGACACTTAAAATGAAGTATCTTTTGGAAGTAGTGGCCGTATTTCTCTTGTGTTTTAGTTTAGTAGAGCTGACTTATGTCAGAACAAATTCGTTATACAAAACTGTCCGGATAGCACTACCCTTGAACCTAATTAAATGCTTTTGTATACAGTAAGTTTTCTATAATAGTTTACGATTTTATTCTCTCTCTCTCTCTCTCTCTCTCTAGACCTCAACTGAACAGTCTACATTACTATGTCCACAGACAAGGACTATCAATAGCAATGTTATCTCTTCAGTACCAGAATGGCGCATGATCTCCTCAAGTAGTGGTAAATTTTGTACTGAAACAAATTATCAGAACATGAAATGTGTGTTATTGAAAATAACAGCTCGATATTAGTTATTAATGACAACCTTTTTGCTAATATATCAAGGGGAGAAATAACTGTCACCTTTGTTCATAATGTCACTGTATCAAATATTTTCACAGTTAGATTTGGTAAGTATGACATCATTTATTATTATGTTATTGACATTTCTTTAGCTGACTTTGGCGTATATCCTCAAATGACCTATACTACTGCAATGAAATGAAGAGATGCTGGGATTTCTTTTGCCTTTGACATTTACATTGAGAAAGGGAAGCTCGCTACTGCTTCAGAGTCATTGTATCACATGAAAAATGACACAAAGACACCCATTAATATTATGCCTGACATCAGTCCACCTGAGTTTTTATCATGTAAAAATCGTAATTCTAGTTCATGTCAATGTACCAAGGATGAAGAAATCGCTCATGTCTACAAAAGTCACGTTACCAAACCCCACACCCTGCTAACGATGGAATATATTTATTAGAAGTTACTGTTGAGAGTCGAACTTTTTCTGCATCAATTACATTATCAGGTAATATATTTAATATATCTATAAATTATTAATTTATATATTTTTAGTCACACCATCGACTATCACTTCAAAATCTACGACTATTACATCATCTATATCAATATCATCATCACAAACTGCATCACTGTCACCATCACAATCACCCTCATCATCATCCTCCCTACAATAGGTAAACATACATGTACATGTATATACTGTTCATATATAATATACATGTCTTGTGTATTGACCATCTGCCACACACATTCTTAAATAATTAATGGTGCTAAGGAGTTAAGCCTGCTATGCAAGCCTCAGTTTCCAATTACATACCATATATGGTCATTGAGTACTTAATGACATGTTGGCAATATTAATATCATTAATATGTAATGGCTCCCTTCTTTTTTAACAGTACCTTCACATCAGTTCAGTCCACTAATTCCACCAGCTTATACCAGGTGTGTAGTTGTAGTGTCAGCATTTGTTAATCGTAATTTAATTATTAATTAAATACTTCACAGATGATGTAAGATTTATATTTCATTAATCTGGTTACCAGGTGGCCTTGAGCTATAAATACACTCTTAAAGACACATCCCCTTTTTTATGTTGCCTGGTCTAGTAAAAATAGGGGATTTTTTCTTATCTTTTAGGAGAACCTTTTAAATGTCTTACCTGTTATGTTAGTGTCTTTTCTCTCTCTATAATTATACAGTAGCTTACATTGGAATCAGCATAGTAGTGGGTTGTACTTCTAATTGTGGTTGTTATTATCGCTATAATAATGGCGTTGTTCTTTTGTTATCGGAAATATAAAACTCGAAATACTCCTCATGATAAGAACATGGAGGATGGAATTCCAATGGGAAAATGGTCATCATCCTGTTGGCAATGGACGTGAGTATACTACTTGTATTGTGTGTGTGTGTGGTGTGTGTGTGTGTGTGTTGTGGTGTTGTGTGGTGTGTGTGGGTGTGTGGTGTGTGTGCATAAGACACTTCTTAAGTCAGTATCACATGATGAACTGTCATGCAGTATAACATGATGTTAACAGTTATTTCAATAGAAATAATTGCTACTTCAGACTATTGACATCATTATCATTGAAAGTTTAGCAGTTTATTTTATTTCCCTTTTTCTCTATAGTCCCCACAATTCTCCTCGTACAAGCAGTGTTAGCTCAGACCGACCTCTAGTTAGTGGTAGTGCTACATCATGTGAGTAAATATTTGCCTTATCAGCATTATCTTACTCCAATAAATATATTTGTGTGTATATAACATGTGGTCATATCATGTTGTCGCTCTATTCTATAGCTAACGTCAGCACACCTACTACTAAAGCACCATCAGATTGTAAGTAAACAAACTAAACTGTGTAATTCCTTTCTCTATTATTACTAGATACTGGTGTATACTGTGATATGAAACATCAAAATATAGGAAAAATGTGGAAAGACAAACATGACGAGGCTATTCATATAATGGAGACTATTGAAGATATAGTTGTTGCTTTACCAAATCATCATTGTATTGAAATCCTTGTTTATGCTAAGATAACAGATGACTTTTCAAGAGAGTTATTAAGTCGAGGTATTAAAAGTGACCGCAGCAAACTGAAATGGTGGCAGTTTGTTGATAAAGATCGGACACCAGATAATACGATAGAAATTAATGGTTTTAGAGTAATACAAGTTGAAGGAGATCCTAATGACTTTGATACTCACCAGTTAGGGATCTTAAAGTCCGAATATCCCAGTATTAAAACAGTCAACACAAGTTACCAGAAAAACAAAGAAGATACAATAAAGGACTTGAGGAAACAGATCACCCTCGAGATAGTCCACAGACAATTCCTCATTCTCTACCTGTACAGACGTCAACTCCTCAAGCTAAACAAGGTGGAGAAGTAATTGATATCTGAAGGAGCTGAAGGAGGAAGGAAGTAAAAGAAAATTAAAGGTAATACAAAAAAAGGAGTTGACTTGCAAAAGGAACAACTTGACGTCAATAAAGAAGTCAGAGACCTTACAAGAACAAGGGAATGAAATAGCAAGTGCACAATTAGCACATCATGAAGCAACTGATGTTGCTGTAGAAGAAGAAAAATCACCTGAAGATACTGGTAGTATGACACACACACACACACACACACACACACAATTCACACACACAGTATTATTTTTTAGACACGTCCAATATCTCCACATTCCAGACCTTATCATATCTTCTCTCTTTGTCTCTCTTTGTCATTTGACTTTCATTAAATGAAATACATGAATTACTTTTTTTTTGTACATTTCTATTGTACTTTTAGCATTGTGTTTTAGAATTTTTCAATTGAAAATGAACTCCTCATTACTTTGTCTGTTATTTTGTTTTTTCTCATTTCAATTATTATTGTTAACAGGTATGCATTCATGACTCAAATAATAATTTTCCAAAACTTAATTATTAACATCAATGATATTTAATGAGCTAGTCATGTGCAACTCCATCTGTAATAATGAGTAGAGAACTTACTGATCTTGTACAAGCTTGTCATCACTTGGACTCTGATAAGAACACAGAGAGAAGAGTAAGTGCTCATTATTTAGAATGACACTACTGGACTATATCGTATATATATTATATTATAGAAAGGAGCTGAAAGGTTGCGGGAATTGTTACAAGTTGATAAAGTACGAGATTTGATACAAGAGAGTTCCCTAAATTAAAACGAAGTTCATCGTTAATTACGTGGGATGGTTTATTTAAATCAGTTTCAAGTAATTAATTAATTAAAATGATAATTAATTATATTAATTATAGGGTTATGTTTATCGTGAATCAGAAAGTATTTTGAAACTTGAGAAACAGAGACCCAATCCTACAGGCTCAGCAGCTACTATTAGGAAGGGATTAAAACAGGTTAATATAGTATATAGTGTATGTTAATGTATTTTTAATAATAGGATGTTGCTGATACTGTGCGTGCTGTTTTGAGGGCCTCTAATCATGTATGTACAAGAAAAATATTAGACTATTTCTCTCTTGAACCATTCATCCATTTATACTAATCATTGATCCATTTCTCTCTTAAACCATTCATCCATTTATCATTACAGGTGGTGGCACATTAAATGTTTCTACTATACTAAGTCATGTGACTGATATATTACGTAATACTAAACTACAGAGATGGCTAGCAGCTGACTATTCTCATATTCTGTTAAATCATGTTTTTTCCCTATCCTCATTATACTATAGAGATACCACTGTCATTATGGACTGGTACAAAGTTCATTATATAACATACTATATTATCTCACTCCATCTTGTAGATCTACAAAACATTTATTGTCAATTTTATATGTCTCCACTTGACTTGTTGGATCGCTCTGTTATATCTCGTATTATACATACAATATTAATACAGAGTTCTCAACAATTTGATATTATAGTACCACAGTGGTATCAGTTCTTTACTACAACACTTAAACCGTCTATGTAAGTAGTATATGTCCATTGTATAAAACACATGTCCATTGTATACAAATATGTGTCTATTCATATTGTTATACATCCATTGTAATATATTTGCATCTATTGTTATTAACTTCATCCTTTTTATCTATCCATTATAGCAATGATTGTAATCCTACAATATTAGAACATTTGTTGTCAAGTTTTAATGTTTATTGTTTTCTTGTTGCACCTAATGCGAGAGGACGACTCTGTAAAGTTGGTGAAGAACTTGTCCAACCTGTTTTTACATGCTTGGATAAAAAGTGGACCATCAGTAAAAGTATGTGGTTATAAATAAGTAATTATTATTTAATATTTACTAATTGTTAGGAGCAGATATTGATATTATTACACAGCCAAATTAGATTACATCATCCTGATGGAGCTAGTCTAGAAGATAAGGGGGCATGGTCTTCGATGATCATTTATGGGAAACAAGACTTGGAGAAAATGTATGAGTTTGTACTCTCAGAACTTGAGAGTTCTGCCAAGAGACTTTGCAGGTCGAGGTAACAGTAATGGTATTGTAATGACATCATTATGATGTCATCCTATTCTATTTATAGCAAAGGAGAGACAGGCTTATCTCCAGCTCTTGTAAATTTTGCAGTAGATGTTATGCAACAAGTTAGTTGCCATGGCAACATAGTAATATATTTCTATATAGGTCTTTTATCTCCATGGCAACAAATATACAACCCATAGTGTTCCTCAAGGTACTAGTCTTTGAGAAATTGTGTTAAAAATGTTGTATTAATAGCAAAACGTCCACGACTTGACTTTAGTTGGTCAATATTGAAGGAATCATTAAGTACTCATCATCTAACTAGTTCATCATTACTAATTGTGTGGTAAGTGTATTTTGTCTTCCATTAAATAGTGTATACAATAGTTGAAGTATTTATATTGATTGTATTGTAAATGTGTTTACTGGTATAATATCGGACCAGTTATAAAAAACAGGTTTGAGATAATTGCATTTCCATAACTTTATTGGTCAGTAGCCAATTATGCCTAATATAGTAACATATGACATCGTATTCTATTATTAGTAAAATGTATTGATAGGTTACAAGTCACTGCCCACACACTATCAAAATTGACAACATCCTTTCCTCAAACTGAACTCCGCCCACTCTTAGTAGAACTACATGATGTACAGAAACAAGCTAAAAAGTATGACTCATAATGACATCATATGATATCATCATGATGACATTACAGACCTGAGTGTTGTCGTTGGGTGTTTATTGCTATGAGAAGTCTTACACATCACAGAATCACAGATGTTGAAGAGTTATGGCAAAACATATGGCAATGTTGTTTACGGTAAACTGTTCGTGTTAACTTTGAACTTTGTTTTTGTCTAAAAAAACTTTACTTTCCTTTGTAAAGTGCAAACTATTCAATGATATAAATTATATGAAATGTTTACATAAATTTTTGAATAATGAAGGTCATTCCAAAATCAATTTAACATATTGTTATTTTGTAGAACATTACAATATAAAGTCGCTGAAGAAGAAGGATTTACTCTATTGAGTGCAATACTTGACGTAAGTTGATCACATGACAGTCACTATGATATGTTCCGCTAACAGTTAAAGTTGTTTAATACAGTTGACTTGGAGCCTTGGAAATTAATTGTGTCTACTAAGCCTACACGGTAAGGATGATGTCATAATGACATTGTTATTATTGTTCTATTTTTAGAGCTGTGATGTCACTTTTGATCTCTTTATTACGTCATCATAAACTTCCTGAAAACCTTCAAGTTTCTTTACCTCTTCCACTACCTCCAAATAGTGTCACATTATCTAGTCAATATTCATATCGTACCTCACTTCTAGTATATCTTCTAGGACAAGTACATAATCAAAGAGGTGATGATACCACAGAGTCTAATAGTATGAGGGGAGTTATAATGTTAGCTATAAGGATAATGTTCTCTTTAGAATTCCTATATCACAGCTCTCATATTTGCTGGTATCATTACTTCAACCTTTATGTTCTAATAGTTTGAGTATAGCACTTAACAATGACAAGTGAGGTGATTCTACATGTTATTTAATGTTGCCATGGTTACATAGTTTGGAATGGATTACTAGTGAATATAAGCAGGCCTTAGAATCATTTGAACAAAGTTGGTCTCTGCCGGAACTAGTTTATTTGAAGTCATCATTTGAAAAACATCCATTATCAAATGTACCAGACATGTCAAAGAGTTCAAAGGTCACTGCTATAAGGTGTGGCTTATTTTTATAATGATGTCATAATTTGATCTATTTTTAGAGAATCAGTCAATGATATATTATGTCAATATTTATGTGAATTATTAAGTGGACAATGTCAGTTATTATTACAAACCATTAGATCATGAAGTAATATTTTATTATAATAAATCAATTAATATGGTTATATTAGGTCCAATCTACTGCTAACACATTATCAGTAACAATGCAGAGTGCAGTCTGTCATTCAACTCTCATATTACAAGTATTATATCTTCTTGAATCAAGTGGTGCTTTATCATGTAAAGAACAGACATCATATCACCAGATACCAGTAAAAACTAATGATAATATTATAATATCTATAATGTATCTCTGTAGTCTCTACTTCTCAAGTAACTGTTGGATTGAAAGATCCTTTATGGAGTGATGTTGATAAGACATTATATCAGAGAACAGTTAGAGGTGTTCTGAAATGTCTTATAAATTTTCTAGAGTGGTCTAAATGAAGGAGGTATTATGATCACAAGTTGTATAGAATGTTATATTTATTGAGTTAGATATCAAAGTTGTTTAAAGAGTGTTTTCCTCTGGACCTCTTACAGGAGATAATAACCATTAGTACAGGAAAGGTGTCCATTTTTTTTTCAACTATTTATCTATTTCTCTATTATTCAGTATGATCTTATACTCGTTCAATATCAGTGACCAGTAGCGTACATTTAGTTTTAATGGAAGTAATTCTACAGCAATAGCTGGTAATATTAAAGATGGCAGTGATGATATTGACCTATGGAGGATAGTGGACCATCTAATGACAGTGATATCTCTAGTTCTACATTTCCTCAACACAATATTGGATATCTTAAATCCAACATTATTAAATGATAAAGCATTTGTTCAACAAGATGCTTGTCATTTCTTAGTGTTGTGGTATTCAGCTCAACTTGATACTGATAACTTAGTAGTTGGACTGCACTTAAAAAATTACTAACTGAGGTATTATATAATGTTATATATAATACATTATAGTATAATATATTATAATATTAGGACAGTGATCTCTCTCCAAGGATAGTTCAACTATTTGTCTCAATATTATCAGATTTTGTATCATATAGTACAAGTCTTCCTCAAGATATTTTAAATATTTTATTGAGTTCTCTGAGGTAGATTTTGATATTTCTATTCTATTATTAATTGGAGTATAGGAAAGTGCTATCTAGGCATCATAAAAATTATTTTATTCACAAGAAAGCACTCGTTTTATGTAATCATTTTTGTTCCTCTTGTAACTTGGAATGGAGACAAAACCTGCTGGTCTCTATGTCTCAATATCTTGTCTGCATTTTGGTAAACATTAAACAAACATTGTATATCATTTTATATATATATAGATATATATATATATATATATATATATATATTATATATATATTAGATATATATATATATATATAATATTTATTCTATTATATATTATTATTTATAAAGGAGCTTGTATTGTGAAAAATAGCTTTACGTGCCTGATGTCCGATGTTGTTTAGCAGACTCACTTGATGCTGTAGTCCGTCATGATATCACTGGAGAGACATTGTTCTTGTCAAGAAAAAGGAAAAAAAAAGTTGACAAATGATTCTCTCTTTCTATATATTATATTATATATATATATTTTTTCAGATGATGATGATAAATACTATTCTGTTCGATCAGCATTAATCAGATTATTAAATGATAATGATCATAGTGTACGTGTTTCATTGTGCTAAATAATAACTGTATTATTTTCTAACACACTCTCTGGAAATGAACAACTTAGATTATATTTTGATGAAGTCAAAAAAATGTTACAAAAAGCTTATCTGTTAAGGTACTAAGTAACATAATAGATTTTCTAGTTATTAAATTCTTTAGTCTAATTTGGATCCTTTGAGCAGTGAAGATGAATCCTGTTAATCGTGTCCTGAGTATGTTATGTACATTACAATGTATAGCTTGTGTTGCTAAGTCATGTGAGCGTCATGTGATCTCTGTATTGGTGTGTGCATACTGGACAAGGTCATGTTGATGGAGGCCTTGTAAAGAAGGTAAATTTATTATAACAAGTAATATTGTAATTCATTGTATTAGGTTATTGATCAAGTGGCAATATATTTTAGGATATACCAGTGTATTGCTTTAATGGAAGAAGTGTTAAGTTTTTTAATAAACCCAATGGTTAATTGAGGGACCTATTGAAGATTTCCCTCATCAATTGTTTGATATTAAAGACAAAGGAGTGTTCTTTAAGTAAGTTAATGTAATAATGATGTCATTAATTTAGTTTTATTTTTTTATAAGAACTTATTATAAAAGATAGTACCCCATCTTGTAGATTGTTGTGATGATAAACACATCTATTGATACAATATCTAAACTAACAACAGTTACTAAAGCTGATCTTATTATGATTGTTTATCAACATGTATGGTCTTCATATTGACTAGTTTTTGGCTGAGAGAGAAGGAGACGATGATAGTCAGAAAGATGTTTATTAGCTTCACAAACTCACGACTTTATCATTTCAATTTTATCAAAGGATATTTTGGACCCAAACTATGAAACGTTGTGTATCTCCAATTTGTAGTAGAATTGTTATGTCAATTGTATGAACCCTTCACATACAAAGTCTCTTGTCAGTAAATACTTCAGGTAATATATACAATGAGAAATGATGAGTTATTTTGTTGTATATAGCTTCCTTAGATCCTGAACCACCCCCACCTCATATACTTCAAATACTATTAGGGCTACATTGGATTAATTTACCATCTTGTTATTTTACGGTACTAATAGTAGTGTCAATTACAATGTTAGCTAAAAAGAAAGTAAGTTTGAACCTTTTTTCCTTTTTTTTTTAAACATTTTTCTAATAATTTTAAATATTTAGGATTTAGGATTCTACAAACTATTTTTCTTCAACTTAATCTTAAGATATATTCCACTCATCGATTGCATGAACGCAAACGACTCTTTTTATCATATAGCTTGTTTGCTAATCTTGTTTTGTCAAGAATAAAAAACTGTTTAATGGTTTAGTTCCGTATAGTGTAATGGACATTGTCTCCAGTATTAGTCGACTCCTCCAAACTCACTGGCATCAAGATGATGTGTCTCAACTGTTTTCCTCCATGTTGTGATACATTAACAGTATTATGTAAAACTGCACTGAAGATTGTCCCTCAAGTAATAAATATTTTAATATAATATAATTTTATATGTCTCTCTTGTTAACAGATACTAGGACCATATTGTCATGTCATAGTTAATACTGTATTGCCATTTACTTTACATGATAACACAGATCATAGAAAGCTGGTAATGTCTAATGAAATTACTATATCTATCTGTCCATTTTTTAGGCTATGCATCTTTTGGAGTTGTTGATACAAATGGAGGAGATATTTTACAAGATTATTTTTTTTTTTGTTTTTTGATATTATTGATCCATTACCAAAATATACCCTCATGTTAACAGTATCGTAAAAAATTGGACACATTAAAGCAGTCATCATTAGAGGAAGACTGAGTAGTGTGGATAAGTGTGGATAAAGTAAGGTCTAAGGGTTCTTGTATGTATATGTCAGTCAGCTTCTTGTATTATTAAATGTACATATTCAGTACATGTCAGGGTTTCTTGTATTATAAATGAAACATGTCAGGGTTCTTGTATTATTAATGAACATGTCAGGGTTCTTGGATATTTTTTCTGAAGTCAGCTGTATAGGTTCTTGTTAAGTGACATTAATATTACTGTTCTCTAATGTTGCATTAAATTTTTAAAATATTGTAACAAGTCTCTTGTATACATGTATATGTAATTGAATGGTCTTTAGTTTTTATAGACCTAACAAGATTCCTGAGCTATTTACTATTATATTAAAATTACCCTATTGATTAATAATCTATTAAAATTACAACAACTCTAGTACATGTACATGAAATCACATTTGAATTTATTATATATAGGCCATTGTCAATATGTTCATTTTTATTGTAATATGATTTAGGAGATATTGAGATTTTGTCTATGAGGGAGCAGTCATCAGTGACTTCAATAGAAGGTCTGACATCATTATATGCAATCCTTCTATAAGTCATGGCTACATGTGCACCAGTTAGCACAGCAATATGGTATCATTATATATAATCACACACACTGTTGACCACACCCACCTTTCAGATAACAACACTATTACACAACTAATTCTAACATTGCTTGACATTGTTAAGAATACTTGTAATAGTGATAATCATGTTGCCATAGCAACTGAAGTATGTCGTTGTTTGGTGAGTTAGGTTACATGGAGTTATCACATATTGCGATATCAAGTAAAAAGCGATCATTTGCTGGTTAGTGTTATTATCATTAACACACTATATAATATTATATTGTATTGTATTGTATTGTATTGTATTGTATTATATTATATTGTATTATATTATTGTATGATATTGTATTATATTGTATTGTATTGTATTGGTAATTGTATTATATTATATTATATAGTATATATTATCTTGTACAAATTGTATTAGAATTATATTTATCCAACTCATATCTACTTATTCTGATACTTTTCATCATATAAGTGAGAAGAGGAGATTTCCACAAGATACTCTCCATTGTTTTTCTCTCTTGTAGTATTGAGGTGGTACATGCTAGTTCAGACAGTTTACGTTCAATATTGTCAACAATATCTGGATCAAATGTACTAGGAAAATTACAACAGAATTATCCAAATCTATCATGGTGTTTAACACTTGAACCTTTTAAAACAACTAAAAAAAAGAAAGTGAGATGATCTCAGAAAATTTTACAAATTCTTAACATTTTAGGCTTACTCTTCAAATTTAGTTGATTGATGTTTCCATACCAGACTTTGCGTCTGTCATTGATGTACCATCACTATGGCAACCATCAGAGGACCATTCCTCGTGGTTAACACAGCTATTACTAGCATTATTAAGGTGGGGGAGTGAGTGACGAAGTGTTTAGTTCTTTGTAGAACCTGTTGTCGAGTTAAACCAGAATTTTGTGAACACATCTTTCGATAGTTATCTATGACATGTTATCAAATGATAATACTGCACATTATGACATTCTCTCTAAACAAGTACAATAAATTAACAACATTATTTTTTTTATAACAGTTTTTAGTATAGGTATCTAATTTTTTTTGCTATCGCTAATTCAATGATTCCAGCTCCTGTACCAATCTATTACTATTATGTTAAATATGATAATGTACTTGAGAACAATAGATAAATCTAAAAAAACAAGTCATATATAATAATGATTTATAATGTATTTATTGTTTTTAATGTAGTACTTCATGGGAAAACAACTTTTGGTTGCAGTTAGACTTTTTACAAATTTCTAAAGCATCTTTGAAATGTTCCTCATAGTTTTCACATCTCTACTATATCTTGAAATATGGTATATACTCTCCATGTCCTACGAGGTACAGGTACATTTAATATATAATAAATATTACATATAAATATCTTATGTAATTCTTATATAGTTCTCATGTAATTATATTAGTATTGTGTGTACGTATTAACATTGACATAACATGATATGCATTTAATATTTCTCTATGATATGATGAGTTGAATTCTTTTAATCTCCTTGTTTACATATTATTTTGATAATGTTATTTCATATAGAAATGAAGAGGATTGTGACGATATATTAACACAACATCCATTAGCCAGTCAATGTTATTAGATGTTTATTGTCAAATTGGAGAGCCTGATGCGATCTTATGGCGATTGTATATTATTCTCTCCAGAGAATGAATTAACTAAAAAAGATTATATGAACATCAAAATGAATGGCAGTGAGTTATTTTGTGAGTTTGTATAACATCAATGATGTAATCATGACATTATTGATATAATTACGACATCAATGATGCATATGAATATACTAACATATTAGATATGTAATAATTATAATATCATAATGTAATTATAATATCAATGATGTAATTATGGATATCACTGATGTATATATTAATATAATAGGTTATTATAATTATGAAAGCTACTACTATTAATACTACTAGTCCTGATCCTCACTTGTTAAAGGTATAAAATTATTTTATAATATATCATAATTTTGATGTGATAGAGTGTTAAAAATTTGGGTTGTTTTCATATCATGAAAACATTACCTCAAAGGATTTGATACGAGTGATCAAGTATGATATTTTATTATACTACTAAATTAATATTATATGATATAGTTCTCTTCATATCAACATGAAGTAGCTTGGAGGGTGTTGTCAATGGGAGGACAGTACTGATATGTGAGTATGTGTGTATAAATAGATTATTTCTAATTATTTAAATTATAATAGTTTGATAACGGGGGTTACTAACGATTATAATTCTTGTGTTTAATACACTTCTTGTGGCAATGAAAGATGGACAAATAATTTATTAATGATACCATGACAAACAGCTAGGTAATAATTAATAAAATAGATATTTGTAGTAAGTTATTATTATTTTTAGATTATCAATTTTACATGATTTATGTGAGACAAGTTCTGAAAGGTGTGTAATTTCTATCCCTCATTTAACAAAAAATGCGACATTACTTGATATTGAGTATACAGCAGAGCTAGTATTTCATTCTGATAGGTTTGATCTATATCTATTATTACATAAACTATGTATTGTTAGATGTCATCTCCCTCTTATCACGGAGAGAGTGGCAACAGAGACTACCCTATATGACAAATGATTTTCAGTTTAATGATTGATAATGGCTGTGCGTATAAAGCTCTTTTACGTTCTCTTCTAGTTCATTTCAAAGATGATCCTATACAAATGTAAAGAATTAACTTCAACACTGGTTAATCTCCTATTAATACAATCTAATTATCAAGGGAAGATGGTCAATATCAAGTAAATATATTATATTTAGTATAGTATTTTATTAATAATTTATTAGGTTGCTAAAATGCTGTTGTCTTTTAAAAACAAGTACTCTCTCAAACATCATTGTCTTGTATTTATTTATTAGAGGAAGCTAAGTTAACTTGGAATCAAGGAAGAAAATCGATTGCTTTATTGTTAATGAAAAATCTATTGAAATCTCTAGATAATGTATAAAACTATGATATCATTATGACTCATCTTTATATCTTCCTTTGTTGTAGTTGGAGTCACAATCTCCTGAGGCTCACAAAATCTTCCTATTGTATTACGTCTCTATGGCAACTGGCTAGCAGATACTTTATCAGAGAATCCAGTTGTCATTTTTAGAAGTGTATTTAGAAGAAGTTAATATATTAATATAATATATTACGTTATTGTTAATCTAGGCTGTTAGATTATTGGAAGTCAGCAATGTAATAATGAACTGTTAGAAGCTTATCTCTCATAGCACGATTTGCTGATAGTCAATATCAGAGGATAGCCAGTCATATGAGCACAGCAATGTATAAAGCAAAGAGAGATTTAATACAGCAATCAAAGGTATTAAGTAGTAGTATCATAAAATTACAGTGTTAGTCTTTGAGTTAGATTGATGTAGAAGCTCTTCATGACGTAGGTCATGGCAATAAAGCTATCCAAAGGGTTATTATAATAAGTAATATTATTAATAATAATAATATTTTATTATAGACATGTTCGTCAATTAATAAAACATAGCGAAGAAGATGAATCAATTATGAAACAACAGGAAACAAGACCGTAAACAATTTCTTGAGAAAGCCATGTTAATTATGCACTTTGTCTTAAATCTGGAGTGAGTACATACCATATATGGTAGAAGATCATAATTAATATTATTAGGATCAGTATAATTTAAGAGTGTTTAGACTTTGTTCTTTGTGGTTTGCCAATAATAGTGACCTTACTATCAATACATTAGTCAAGGTCAGCTTATCATAACATTAAAATATGTCAGAACAATGTCTCTCTAGGACTATCTTACTGAATTACCAAGTTATAAATGTCCTGCCATTAATTATCAATTAGCAGCTAGGATGAGTTCACTCAATAAAGATTCATTTCAGACATTGTTACATGAGGGGGGGGGGGGGGGGGTGGTGTGTCTTAATTGTATTATATGATGTTATCTCTTACTATTTTAGATATTATATAAACTAGGTCATGATCATCCATATCACACAATATATGTATTTTAGCATTAGCTAATGCTGGACTTGATAATGACTTCCCTAATAAAGGATATGTTTACTGGTCATGTAATTAAGAGTGGGCGGAGACAAACACGTAGTAGTTTATCTATGATACGAAACATTGTACAGTTGATGAGGTAATTGTCATAGCAACCTAAACAATATATATTGTAACTATATATCTGTCATTGTATATCTGAGTACATACTAGTACATTAGCTAGTTTATTTTAATGTATTGATTTATATGTCTTTCTATAGTAAAAGTATTGTCCTCATTGTGATTTGTTGATATTAGGAAAAGGTTAAAGCTGCTATTGATATCTTAATAAACTGAAGTGTGGTTAAACCAGCATTTACTAAAGATATGATGCAACTTTGTGAATGTTATATTGATTTAGCCTATCATGATGTTGAAGCATTTCGTACAGAGAAAAGTCAGTGGTCTCTTTAAAAATATTAATAATTTTTTTGTTATTATAGAACCCATTAAAATACCTTCCTCTTGTCCATTATTAAAACTGAAACCAAGTCAAGTTGCTATCCCAAACACTAAATTTACCGGTATATAAATGATGTAAATTATGGATACAATCATGACATAATAGGTTGATCCTTTGTGTGAATATAAATCCATTATTACTATACAAAGTTATGACGGTCACTTGACATTATGTGGAGGTATTAATTTGCCTAAAATCTTGTCATGTTTGGGTAGCCGATGGCCGCAGAAGAAAGACAATTTTAAAAGGAAGAGATGATTTAAGACAGGATGCTGTAATGCAACAAGTATTTAGTTTAGTAACACCAATTACTTCTAAAGAATCCATCAACTGTTAAAAGGAAGTTATCAATAAGAACTACAAAGTAAAAAAAATAAATTATAATATTTTTATTGATGTGATGTGATAGGTTATTCCCCTCTCTCAATGTTCTGGGATAGTAGAATGGTGTGAAGGGACTATACCATTAGGTACTTATCTTATTGGATCAAATGAGAACCCATTTGAGGGAGTCACTGTCGATATCGTCCTAAAAGATTGGAAAAATTTAGAATGCAGAAAGAAATTTGCTGTAAGTCCTACGAGTCACATGATCATATATAATTATATAGTCCATAATATAGATGGGGCTATGTCCACATGGATACATGACATATATAGTATATACATAATATAGATGGGCTATGTCACATGATCATATATAGTTATATACATAATATAGATGGGTCTATGTCACATGATCAATATAATTATATACATAATATAGATGGGCTATGTCACATGATCATATATAATTATATACATATATAAATTGCTATGTCACATGATCATATGTAATTAATACATAATATAAATTATGTCACATGTCACATGATACATATGTAATTATATATCATATATAGATTGGCTAAATCTAAACATCAAAAGTCATTGATCTATAAAGAAATCTGTCGTCATTTTAAACCAGTCTTAGTCCATTTTTTCATGGAATATTTCACTGATCCTGGATTGTGGTATGAACGAGTCGACTTGCCTATACTAGATGTATGGCAGCTTCTTCCATAGGTTAGTGTATGACAAACATATTACATCATTATGATGTCATTGTCTAGTGGGCTATATAATGGGGTCTTGAAGATAGACATGTTCAAAATATACTAATTGATAAACAGACAGCGGAAACTCATCCATATTGACTTAGGTGTATATACTTCTAATCAACATGGATTGTCATTGTGATTTTATTTGTAGGTGTGGCTTTTGAACAAGGTCGTACATTACCAACTCCTGAGGTGATCCCTTTTTCGATTAACCCGAGATTTAGTTAATTGGTATGGGATTAACTGGTGTAGAGGGTGTGTTCCAACGTTGCTGTGAAGAAACATTGGCTGTTATGAGAGCATCCCGGAAGAACTAAAGACCATTGTTGAATAAGATGCATATGTGTATAGCTACAATATAAACAGGGTGTGCTCTTCAATAGTTTTTCCTCTTGTCTATGATCCATTGTATATTTGGACATTGAGTCCACGAAAAAGTCCGTCATATTCAAAGAAGAATGCCAGATGAGGACTTGACATTAGAGACACGCCCATCAGAAGGGACTGCCCCCCCTGAGTCCATACTGCGTCATCAGGATCTCAGTCTAATAACAAAATGGCAGAACGTGTCCTTATAAGGTAATATAATGTGTGTGATATAAGAGAATGTACGATATAATAGATTACAAGAGAAACTAGAAGGATTAGAAGATGGCGTACATTTAAGTGTTAATGGACAAGTGACACACTTAATACAGGAGGCTACAGATTCTGTTAACTTGTCTTTATTATTCTGGGTTGGCAACCCTGGCTCTAACTTTTATAACATAATAATTTTAGTGTGTTTTGTCAAAGGATATATTGAACCTGTGTAGTTGTACAAATAATTAAACAATGACTTAAAGGGTATGCATGTGACATATACTGTATACAAAGATACACAAAGATATACTGATGTATACATAGATATACTGGTGTATACAAAGATATACTGGTGTATACAAAGATATACTGGTGTATACAAAGATGTACAACACAATAAAAGAAATATGAATATACGAATCCATTTAAAAAACAAAATATATAGGAAGTGTTAACAAGGTTATGAGAAAAAATTATTGATTGGATTAAAAATGACAGAAAATCAATAACAAAGTCAGTTACGTTTTTATACAAGATTAGCAAGTGCTGTAGCAAAGGCTTTGTATTGGAGTGAATGGAGCTTGATAATCTAATATAAAACTGCCATTTTCTATCCTTCCAAAACTGAAGGACCTATTATGAGTGAAGAGAGAGAGAGAGAAAGTGAATGAGCTGTTTACAAAACTTGTCAGTTAGTATTATAAAACTTAATAGTTTTAGACTAGATGCAAGATGGTGAAGCCATATTATCTCTTTCCCATGAACACATCAAACTATATTGGGTGGGAGGGTTTTACTTACTCGATATAACACCCACTAGTTATGATATAATTATACATAACCACATATACATTTACAATACATGCACCACAATGACTACTCTATTCAACTAGTATGGGAACATATAAACATGACTGGGCCCACTTTGTCCTTGATTTAATACTAGTGTTGTCATAGTTAAATATAGTGAAGCCAGTTATAAAGAAATATAAGGACTAAATAAAGGATGGGTGACATTCTTTAGAGCAATATGGACCAAAACAATCCCATGTATACACACTATATCATGTACACATTATCCTTTTGGGGTCCCTGTCTTTACTATAAACATGATAGATTCACGTAACCTGTTCTGATTCCATTAAGGTTGAAAGTTTTAGCAATTTGGTTGTGACACGCCCCCTCCAAAGTCAAGTGATAGATCATATTGCTGTTCATTCCATGTTGGTGTCTTGCTGTGTATTACTAATGGAGTTGATGGACTTGAAGGTCTGGAGCAGGAATGCTAGAATCTGTTGTTGTTGGCGAGTTTCCGCTAATTCTTCTAATGAACTGAGGATATCAAGATATAATCAGATTCTAAAAAAGCCACTGGTATCATTTGATACAAATATCTTCAGATGCAGAATCATACCAGAGTCATCTTCAGTTACTGGGAAGATGAAACAATACTTTACCGAGGTTGTATGATGTAAAATGATTTCTTTATTGTAATGCTACCTTGATCCACTAGGCAACAAAGGGTTAAGATTTGATATACGAAAATTTAGATGCAATAATGTGAGAACTGACCTCAGCCCAAGTGTCTGGAAGATGTAGAGTTTACCCTGAATTGACGACTGTCCCTCTACAGTACTTGTCTGTTAGGATGTGTATTCGAGGGTGTTTCTCCCATCATCTCTTTACATGCCAATTGGAATAACAGAATGCGGTATTGAGTGAGTTATGGAATCAGGATTGATCAGCATTACACAACGTAATGGGGAATGTGTTCCATGAAAAAAAAACCACTCGCTCCTAGCTCTAGAGTAGATCTTGGGGCGTGTCCTCTGGGAGAGTCCAGGAGTGTGAGGTAAAGTATCCGAACAAGAAAAATGATGTAGGCAGAGATATTTGTAAAACTCAGGTCGAATTTTACTGTTTCGGCGTGTAGCTTCTAATATTGGTACAAGCGTTCCTAGATGTTCTACGTAGAGTGTTTATTGAGATGGGTGTCTTGTGGTACGTTTGTGTTATAGTATTGGCTGAAAAAGATTTGTAGCATTGAAGGTATAAGTGTGCAATAAATACGATGTGTTTTGGGGGAGGAGGATGAGAGACGTAGTCAAGTAGATTGTTATCTCTTGGTACATGACCCTATGACAAAAAAATAATAGCTGATTTTTAACATCAACAGTCTGTGATTAGTTTATTTAACTAATGTAGACTTCACACAACTAAAATGACACTCTAACAAATTAATTTGATATCATAGCTGTAGTAAAACCTGTTCACATATGTAGACATCAGATGTTATGATCAGATGTTGTATTGTATGCTATACAATTACTTAGATTATATTTGTTTTTTAAATACCAAAGATTCTTCACACTAAGAGGTTGATCAACACATGTTAAATGAAGTATGAAAACAACAGACATTGTCCAAAAACCTTGTCAATAGATATGATTAGTCCCAATAGAAAGTTTTGACAGAAAGGAGGTTTGAGGTTTGTTAGTGGCTTCCCTAGCAACAGCTGGTTTTGATGGCCCACACAAAAGTTGAAGCCATAATAGATTATTCATATTTTAAAGTAGTCCCCTTAACATTATGTCAACATATTCTGATGTCCACTTGGCATCTACCTAGTTTCCTGACAAGACTGTCAACATCAAATTAATGATGTATTCTTACCTCTCCACTTCAATATTATTGCCAAAAATTATTATTAATAATGCAATATAAACATACATTTATTATACCAGACATGGTCTTTGGTGGCAGACACCAAAAGAGCTTCTATTTAACCTACCAAAAACAAATGCTCAGCCTACTAGTATCAAATTACACTAAACTTTACATGTAAAAACATTTATCTGTTTAAACTATGCAGTCAATGTTAAAATGAATAACTCACTCATGAACTATTTTTACCTTAATTAATTGATGAGAAGGTCTCAGCAATGCCAATTTAAATCGTCGGTAACAACAAGGTCCAAAACTTGTTCTTGTTATTAAGACCGGCAGCAATAACAGATTTTGTTAAGTCTTGTAATGTTGGTATTGATCTTTGAATATTTTTATAGTGTGCAAGAATGTAGTGGTAGCTACAAACAGTTTGCTGTCTTCATGAGCCAGCTAATGGCAGTACACAGGATCCTAGGGGGGGGGGGGGGGGGGGGAGGAGAGTGTGAGGTAAGTCAGATGTTAAAATAACACATGAAATGATTTTAGAATTTACACGACTGTCAAAAAAACTTTCATCTTATCAGATCAAGGCAAGACATGACTACTATAAAGACTTGTTGCCATAAGAACCACTAACTTAATTATGTAGTCTAAAGACTGACATAACATAATATTTAGGTCCAAAGCTGTTGGTCAAACTTTATCCTGACTAACAGGATATAGAGACCTTTAACTGATTTCAATAACAACTAGGAACTAATGAGCTCACATTCTAAGGAGACAAAGTTGAACCAACAACAACATGATTGATACTATAATAATTTGTACTTTAACCTATAATTATATATATATATATATATATACATAGCATATATATATAATATATATACATATATAACTATATAATGTGTACTACATACATATATTTCTTAGAATAACTAAAACATTAAAATTGTGTATGCGACTAAATTGAACACCTATGTCCTCTAATTACACAGATGGTAGTATAAATACATCAAGTACAAATTACTACTACATCAAATAATAATTACTACTTTCATTGTTGTCTCCTGACTATTATTAATCATAACATCAACTATAATAAATCTATTTCGTTTTTCATTCTAACACACACACACACCCTAACCACACAAGTTAAGGAGGGTCACACAGCGTATAATGATGGGTGTGTAATTTACCTTGGTATCCAATGGGTAATGTAAAGAGGATTGACCTGATGGCTGAAAGAAACGAACTGTTGAAATGCCTTGACTTTTTACGAAGACCAATACAGCAAGAATTGATCCGTTATCACTCCCAACCATTTTCCCATCAATTAATCCATTCTTATAATAGTAGCTTGCTGATCACCACAAGAATTCATTAATACAACTTTTCCATTACGCAAATAAGAGACACTAACGAACATTTTGTTTATCTTCATTGCCCTCTAATATTCCAGCTGATGACAGGGGCTTTTCTTTAATTGCTTTCTTCACCTGGGGTACACGTACCCATTGTAAACCAATAATACCAATACAGGTAATACTTCTGTAGTAGATACTAATGAACCATTACTGAAGGGCATCTAACTCAATGAGTTTCACCAATACTACTTCCTACTACAATACGGTGAATCGTCAGGACTCCATGTTGAACTTAACAACGTAGATGGCTGAGTATGATTAGAGGGTGTGGTTACAAAAGAACCAATGTTCAACTGACGACCCATATTCTTCTTCCAAATCTGTACCCACTAACACATAACCATCAACATATGTAATGAGGACTTTCGATCCATCATGACTCCATTGGAAGTCACTTATTTGACTACCTCGATTATTAACGAGTTCCATATAGATCGGGCCATTATGATTTTTTCTCCACACAATAACTGTTCTGACGAGTCACAAGTTTGCTATCTTGTCTAATAAAGGATTCCAACGTACAATTGTTACCTAAAAATGAGTGAGTTTTAATAAAATATGATGTGTAAACAGATGGTTATAGAACATAATATAATTAGACAAACTCCTATATGTAATTTTAGTTACCCTCATGAGAATGTTCTCTAAAGTTTAAAGTTTCTACGCATTCCTTGTCTATTAAGAGTAGGTCGGGTTGTTCATCACTTGCTGGTAACTCTATGTCTTCTGCTAACTCGGTATATGTCACACCAACTGTGTTAGCCGTGTTACCAAGACTAACCATCCATATTTCAAGTTCCCTTTCCACATAAACCACTGAACAGATCCGCATCCAGCTTTACCGGTCGAACTGCGATCGAACATAGCATCATTATCTCGGTAGTTTCGTCTAAGAGCTTCGCTCGGTAACAATACTTACAATCGCTTCAAAAGAAGTGCAGTAACTTTTTTACTCAATCCTAGCGCTAATCGTCTCTTCAAATTGTACTTTATACCTCAAGGAATTGTCTACATATTTGTGGTTAGGACAACGTAATAGCCCAACCCACAGTTGTGTACAGTAATAGACATCTATACTTTAGCTGTGACTGTTATTGTTTAGTGTTAATAGAACTATTGACTGGCACCATTATCAGATATGACTGGTTTGCAAACAGTCTGTACATGTAAATGAGTTGATCAAAGCAAAGCCCTGGCCAGATACATTAACACTTCACTTGAAATCACATTTTTTGAATTAACAGATATATAATATCAAAAGAGTGTAGAACATTCATATTTTAAGTGTGACAAAATGTGTGTTAAACTTAAGAGACAAGTGATAAAAGTAGTTAGACTTTAAATGAACAGAACCCACTTCAAACAAAGTCGCTTTTAGACATAGCCACTATTGATTATAGTACCTAAATTAGTATTAAAGAGGGATAATTGGTACT
>NW_024533069.1:0-118586 GCF_016097555.1 Gigantopelta aegis
AGGGTGCTACTTAAAGAACAAGTTGATTCTAAAATTCAAGAGAAAACATGGCTGCGACAGCGCTTATGATAGCCACTCAACAATGGTCATTATCAAAGTAGGGAAATGCTACTGCCAAACAACAAGCCAATCCAATGTTCAAAACAACAAACGGAGCAACAGCCCTTATGATGGCCAGGCCACTATGGTGTTGCTTATGGGGTCGAGCTGCTCTGAAAAATCAAGCCAATCCTAACATTAAGATAAAAAAATGGAGTAACAGCTATTTACAGAGCAGTCAAAAAGGTCACTGCCAAGTGGTGGAACTGCTACTTAAACAACAAATTGATCCTAACATCAGAGAAGATGGATGGACGGGACTTATGATAGCCAGTTCAAAAATGTGATTATCAAGTAGTGCGAACTGCTGCTCAAACAACAAGCAAATTCCTAATGATTCAAAGTAATAAGGGAATAAAAGCACTGCAACATAGCTAGTCAAAGTGGTGATTATCAAAGTGGTCGAACTGCATAATTAAAGAACAAGTTGATCTTCACATTTAAAGAATGATGGTGGACAGCTCTATGATAGCCAGTCAAAATGGTCATTATCGACGTGGTGGAACTGATACTCAAAAAACAAAGCAAAATCCTAATTTCAAGAGAAGATGGATGGACAGCCCTTATGATAGCCAGTCAGAATAGTGATTATCAAGTGGTTGAAGCTGTGCTCAAAAAACAAGCAAAATCTAGTACTCAAAGTATTCACGGAATAACAGCACTGCACATAGCCAGTCGAAATGGTCATTATCAATTGGTGGAACTGCTCTCTCAAAGAGAAGTAATTGTAACATTCAGAAGAGGACAAATGGCCATACAGCCCTTATGATGGCAGTCAGGATGGTCATTATCAAGTGCTGGAACTGCTTTTGCTCAAACAAACAGGCAAAATCCTAATATTCAAAGTAATAATGGAACAACAGCCTGCACTTAGCCAGTCAAAATGGTCATTATCGAGTGGTGAACTGCTTCTCAAAGAACAAGTTGATTGTAACAATTCTAGAAAGAATGGCTGGACTGCCCTATGCTGGCCAGACAAAAAATGGTCATTATCAAGTGGTGGAACTCCTACTCAAGCGAAAGCAAATCCTAATATTCAAAATGATAATGGAAGTACAGCACTGCATATAGCTAGTCTAAATAGTCATTATCGAGTGGTAGAAACGTTCTCAAAGAACAAAATCAATTTCATAACATTCAAGCGAAGAATGGCTGGACAGCCTTATGATGGCCAGTCGAAATGGTCATTATCAAGTGGTGGAATTGCTACTTAAACAACAAGCCAATCCTAATATTCAAAATGATAATGGAAGTACAGTACTGCACATAGCTAGTCTAAAATGGTGATTATGAAATGGTGGAGCTACTTCTCAAAGAACAAGTTAATCCTAATAGTAAAGATAAAGATGGCTGTACGGCCCTTATGATAGCCAGTCAAAAAAAATGATCATTCATATGGTGGAACTGCTACTCAAACTACAAAGCTGATCCTAATATTCAAAGCAAAAACGGAACGGAACAACAGCCCTTATGATAGCAGTCACAATGGTCATTATCAAGTGGCAGAGCTGCTACTTAAACAACAAGCTGAATCCTGATACTAAAAATATTAATGGAACAACAGCCTGTACCATAGCCAGTCAAAATGGTCATTATGAAATAGTAAAAACTGCTACTTCAGCAAAAAGGCTGATCCTGATATTCGAAACAAAAATGGAGTATTGCCAGTTTACATGCTCGTGGGAAAAAAGGTCATTATAAAGTGGGTTTAAACTGCTACAAGAAGACGATAGTACTAAGTATGATTCCAAAATTGTTGATCCTTTGAATATTTAAAACAATTTTCTTTGCTTATATTTACTTAGAGGAGATTGAAAGTTGAATGTCATTCATTTGTTTTTTTTTTTCTTTAGAAAACTTTATAGACCACTACTTAACTTACTCATTAATGTACAATATCTTTCTTCAGGCTATTTTAAATGAAATGTTTATTCTAGTACTTAGCTGTTTGTTGTTCACTTTTTTATCTAAATGTGTCTGATATGACAACATCAAAATTTTTCTAATAAGGGAAAAGACATATATTCCAATAACAACAGTAAAATATTAGTAACAAAGGTGATGACATGTTATATTGTATAGTAAATACTTCATGTACCCAATACATGAATGGATATAGAAATTATATGAAGATAATGGGACAAAGTATATGTAACACTACACAGGATTATAATCTAATGGAATAATTTATGTAGTGTCTATTCTAATTCATGCATGATCTAGTTGTTTTGTATCTTGCTTTAGTCAAAACTCTATCTTCAAACACAATTTAAATGTAATGCCATTTCATCAATAACATAAACATGTTAAAACTTACCTGGTCAAAATCCTCCCCTCATGAGTATTATCTTGTGTATCCACACTGTGTACCATTATGATATACATATACATACTCTATCAGTATAGTGTGTTGTGATTGGTTTCTGAGAGCTTATTTATAATTTATATTTATAATTTACTATAGAGGGTGCCATAATGTTTCCACTGAACCACCCACTCACCTGCAACCGTTACCGGAGAGGTCTTTAGCTTTTGCTACTTCAATGCACAGGCGGGCCAGACTGGACATAGCTGCAAAATGGTTTTTGGGTGGTGGTTTGAGAGGACATTTTTTGATCGTGAAGGTGTTTAAACCCTTTTGACCTCCCAAAACCGACACAGCAACCCCCTCGGTTAGCTATCGATCACACGAAAACGCAAAGAAGAGAAAGTATGAACAAAGTATTCGAGAGATTGAACCACTCCCGTTTACACCTCTGGTAATGTCATTGACAGGGGGACTAGGAAGGAGGCTAATGTGGCATATAAGCATCCTCGCCTCCTTCTGGCAGAGAGACGAATCAAACCTTACAGCAGCACAATGGGTGGGCTTAGATGTCCCTTTCATTTGCCCTCCTTCGGTCATCCCATCCTCGGTATCAGGGGCTCTCGATCCTCTAATGGTCGTGTCATTCAAGAACCTCCTCCTATGGACCTGGTCTCTTTGAGGGCCCAGTTGTCCACGGTGTAAATTTAATTATTGTTTAAACACATCATATCATATAAGTATCTATAATATACTTCTATTATTTATTATTTATTTATTTATCTATTATAATACTGTATATATACTATTATCATTTCTTGCTATGTTTGGCATTATTACTTATAGAAAGATAAAAAAATCAAAATAAAAAAATAAAAAATAAAAAAAAAATATTCAATTTAATTTATATAGTTATTTTGTGTGTACATTACAAAATCATCACATTTTCAAGTAAAAGTAATATGTTTATCATAAATTGTTAAAAGTCTTTAAGATTCCAATATAAATAGAGTGACATCTCTAGAAGAGGCTACATGCAAGTTTTATTGAATACACTATTTTCATTGTTGAATCATCAAATTAAATCAGCACACTCTCCTAATATTTATGTAAAATCCTTAGCAAATTTTAGTTTGGAGTAATATGCTAAAAAGACAAAAAAACGTCATTCCATAGAATTAACACAATAGCAATCCTTAACAACCAAGAGTATGTACTGTTACTTTAATGACGTGTTATTGTTTAAGTGTATAAACATAATAGCTTTTTGTTTCCTGTCTATTTAATTAAGAATGTGATATTCATATTAACACTTTTAATGAAAGAATATTGATATTCATGTTCTTAAATTGGGTTTATTAAAAGTAAGTATTAATACATGTTAATATGACTTCATTGACAATACACATATTAAAAAACAGCCACAATAGACTTAATGGAGAATATCTCTTATCAACAGTCAAGTCTGTAATGTTACAAGAATGTGAACTTGGATTATAGAATTCATGAAGTTATATTTTAGCAGATTATTTCTGTTATGTCAAGCCTATACTGGCTACTAATGGTTAGATATTAGGATAACATGTTTGTTTGACATTTCTGGTTATAGTATGTAAGATAAGATATTTATTAACTATAGTATATTGTGGGGTAACTCATTTATTAACCCCTAGCTATATAAATACCTATTTTATGTTGTCATATTCAAACATTAACATAATAAATATCTACTAAATTCACATTTAGTAATCTTAATGTGAGTAATATAGACAAGTATATCAAGTTCATTGGTTCATAGCATATATATATAACTTCTGTTATATATGCTATGATTAAGTTGATTATGGCTAATAAAAATGGAGTAGTCTGATTAGTGGGACTAGTTGACTAAAGTGTATAATGTTGACTAAACTTGAGATTACATATGTTAATAAATATACTATCTTTGTTTATACCATAACTTTACATGTCATAATCAATTTCTAGTCATTACTTGATGATTTTCCTAACAAGTTTGCAATTAATGTCTTCAAAGTCACAAGCAATTATGATAAGCACATACATGTATTAAAACATAATGAAGCCATTGAAGTGATGTTCAATGTCGGGGCTTTAGGATAATTTCAATGTTCTTGCAATTGATTACTGAAATTGAAAAATTAGTAGATTAATTCTACATTGATATCTTGTAGGTGATATGTATTTGAAACAATTGAATGTTATCTTTATTCATAGTAAGTGAATATTGCTATGAATCAGTCTTGTTATCATCATTATTATGACCTTATTTGGTCAAAATCGCACACATCACTAATATGCAATGATAATGTACACGTATGATAAATCTTGTACGCCATTTTCATTGGTATAAAATAAATATGACCTCTCAAAATCAATTAATGATAATTATTATTATCATAATTTCTGAGATAAGTGTAAATGTAATTAATGTAGTTTATATATTGGATGTATCTATGTATACATATATTAAAATGTTATCATTCAGTATATTTGTAAACCTCAAGTTTATGTTCAAATAAAACACACCAAAGTATTACATATATTAGCCTTAAAATTTTTTATTTTCTTCTACTTTCTCAAAGATGACTATCATAGCAAACACTTATCAATGTAATCAATAATAGTTATCCAACTAAAGCACTGTCAGTACAAATTGATGTCCACCAGCTAACGTAGCAGTAATTTATCATAAATACTATCATTTGTTTGTCTTCCTTTACTTATACTGATTAATAATATGGAATTTAATGTACCTACGTATTATGAATGAATTATGTAACCAGTTATCAAATATATAGCACATGTTTGTAATCTGTTATTCATTGTCTTCTTTAGGATGTGCATGAAAACAATTATTAACAAAGAAATGATTTTTTTTGAACAAATAACAGTCGTGAATGAGCTAAAACATTTCACTGTTTCCTATTTAAATCTATTGTGCTATGTGTACACAAATTTCTCTATGAATATATTATTGAAATCATTATTGTTCATATTTGGTTAAAATGATAACCTTTCTCCTCTATGAATATTATTGTCCTATGCCTCACATGATGTTATACTGATTAGATCACTTTTGCCACAGTAACCTATATCAACGAAAGAATGGCTGAAGGTTATAGCGAATTAAGTGAAAAAGATAAGTCTGATCCTTCTCTTCTGACATTTACTACTGAATCAGAGGGTAAGTTTGTATATAAATTATCAACAGAGTTTATGTCCGTAATATAGTTATCTAGTCATTATATAATTTATGATAAACAATTCTAGATACAACACCATGTCCTGATTGGGAAGTCATAGTTTGTTGAGCTACATGAAATGTGTAATTCCCATAGTAATTACTAATCAAACAGAATGTTTATAAGGGTGCATGAAACTTGAATCATTAAACAACCAATACAGTTTAATGTGTGTACATGTTCACTATAATTATTTATTCTTTACAGTAGTTGCAGATACCAACAAACTGCATAAAACATTGCAGAGTGTACTTAAAAAGCAGTTCAACTCATTAAATAATGCATTAAAAAACTGTCTCAAAGATGTTGCCAATGAAATGTAGCAGAAGGGTTAATATCAATGAAGTTAAGGATAAACCCACTTATGACAGTATAATTCAAGAGTTTAAAGCAGGGATGATATACAAGAAAGACATCAGTCAGTTAGAGGGATACTGCCAAACGTTTTAGATTGTCTCTATAATGGTAGTCAAGGTGGTCCTGCAAGAGGCTGCACACAAATTTGGCTGAAGAATGGAAAAGGATGTCCACGATATTCATAGCATATCGCTGTCAATTTATTGTGGTAAAGAAACAAAAAGTAAGTAAAAAGATGAATGACAAGTAACTTTATTGTTTCCGCACTATCCAGAAACAAAAGATGAAATGCCAAAGTGTGCTTACAAAAAACACTGTCAATTCAGTTTAGAACCCAACAAGAAGAAAAGCAAGTTCAATATTCATTAAAGGATCTTTCCAAACGATTTGCAACTTTAATGACAGCTGTTCAAACAGCCCTTGATATTAAGTTAAACCAGTCAAATCAGCTTGCACGTTTGCCAGATGGGTTGAAAAACGAATCAGCTGGGCTAAATTGCATCTGAGTGATGAACTAAGTGTGGATGAAATCTCAGGAAAAATTCATCCCTACTATGACTTTATTGACTGTGAGTTGATCGTGGAAATTAGTGAACAGTTTCTAAAACACGAAAAATTTCAGGATGGTGATGAAATTAAAGACCTAATTCATGAACTAAATGAGCATTTACACGCAGCAACAAGTCTTCGAGACTCGACAACAGTCAACAGCTAAAAGATGATCTAAAAGAATTATACGACCCACATCGACAAAATTTAGAAAATATGCCAAAAATTTGTATTGAGCTACAGAATCGATGGTATGATGCCACTATTCAAGGGCTTTATTTACTAATTAGACATCTACTTCCTTACAGATTGAAAACAATCACTACTTCAGAATATTGACATAGAGACAGGTTCAATACTAATAACTTATGTCATCCACGAATCTCAAGTTGATTGTCTTATAGCTCATGCTCAAGGCCGGCTGCAGTTTTATGCGTCTCATTGGCATCTTTGGTCTAAAAAAATTAATGGTAAGCATATCTTCAAAGATGACGAGAACAAGAATTTTACTTTTGATGTTGCTCTTCTTGAAGCAGCAAAAGTTGGTCATACTGAAGCATTTCAGTTTCTTCTAGAGTTAGGAGCCAGTGTGAATACTGCTCTTCTTAAAGCATTACAGGATGATCAAATGAAGTAGTTTCACTTCTTATGGAGTTAGGAGGTAACATTGATGATGCTCTTCTTGAAGCAGCAAAAGCATGGTCATACTGAAGCAGTTCAATTTCTTCTAGAGTTAGGAGCCAGTATGGATATTGCTCTTCTTAAAGCAGTACGGTTTGGTCAAAATGAAAAACAGTTTCAATTCTTATGGAGTTAGGAGGTAACATTGATGATGTTCTTTCTTGAAGTAGCAAAAGTTGGTCATTGTGAAGCAGTATCCTTATTTCTTAAATTTGGTGCTAGGATTAATTACCGAAATGAAAATGGCTTAACACCACTAATGCTAGCTACACTAGGTGGACATGAACAAGTTGTACAAACACTAGTATCAGCTGGAGCTAATGTTAACATTCAAAATAATGAAGGCTGTACAGCACTTATGATAGCAAGTGAAAAGGTCATACCTGGTTTTTTAAGCTACTACTTAAAGAGAATGCAGATGTGAACATCCAGGCAAACAATGGAATGACTGCACTAATGTTAGCTAGTCTAAACGGCCATATAGAGGTTGCTGAACTATTACTCAAAGAGAACGCAGACATTAATACTCAGGGACAAAATGGAGTGTCTGCACTAATGCTAGCAAGTCAAAATGGTCATATCAAAGTTGTTGAACTACTACTCAAACAAAATACAGACGTGAATATTCAAGATATAAATGGATGGACTGCCATAATGATAGCCTGTATTAATGGTCATGCTGAGGTTGCTGAACTATTACTGAAAGCTGATGCAGATGTTAACATTCAAGAAAACAAATGGAATGACTGCTCTAATGCTAGCCAGTCAAAATGGTTATACAACAATTGCGGAACTACTACTCAAAAAGAAAGTAGATGTGAATATTCAAGAAAAAAAGGATGGACTGCCTTAATGAAAGCCAGTCGAAATGGTCATGCTGAGGTTGCTCAGCTACTATTTAAAGGTGACGTAGATGTTAACATACAGGGAAAAAATGGAGTGACAGCCTTAATGCTAGCCAGTCAATATGGTCATACCAAGATGGCTGAAGAACTAGTCAAACAGAACGCAGATGTTAACATTCAAGCAAAAAATGGATTTTTTGCTCTAATGCTAGCTAGTTTAAATGGTCACACACAGATTGCTGAACTATTACTAAAAGAGAATGCAGATATCAATATTCAGACAAAAAATGGATGGACTGCCCTAATGATAGCCAGTCAAAATGGTCATACCCAGGTTGCAGAATTATTACTCAAAGCTGATGCAGATGTTAATATTCAGGATGAAGATGGATTGACTGCCCTCATACTAGCAAGTCAAAAGGGTGAAACCGAAGTAGTTGAACTACTACTCAATGCTAATACAGATTGTTAATATAGAGGCAAAAAAATGGAGTGACTGCCCTAATGCTAGCTAGTCAAAATGGCCATACCCAAGTGGTTGAGCTACTAGTGGAGGAGCTTGTAGACGTTGATTTTGCGAAAAAAGTGGAAATACAGCCTTAATGCTAGCTAGTATTAATGGTCATCTTCAAGTAGCTGAGTGTTTACTACAATCACATGCAGATCCTCATATAATAGCATACAATGGAGCAACAGCATTTTCATTAGCAGCTTATAGTGGTAACAAAGATCTTGTTAATATGCTCTTAGACAAATCAGAGCCCACTATTAATGAGATTGAAAAGCAGTAGTAACATCATGTTATAGTGGTCACCCTACTCTCATTACGTTCCTCTTAAACAAACTTCCACACCTCACTAATAACCACAGAGAACTACTAGACTCATGTGTTAAAGGAGATTTAGGAGCAGTCATAATAAAAATATTAGATAGTCCAGATATTCCACTGGTACTTGGTCTTACTCCACTCATGGTAGCTTCATCATGTGGACATGTTGATATAGTGGATGCTCTCATACAAGCTGGAGCTAATGTCAATAAACAAGAAAATCATTAGGGCTCACTCCTTTGTTCTTTGCAGTAAAAGGAGGACAATCCTCTTTAGTAGTAGAAACACTCTTAATGTATGGTGCCAGTCCTAATGTTATTGCTACTACTAATGAAACTCCATTGGATGTAGCTATCAGAGTTAGTGAGAAATTTCAAATGGATGCTATTAGTAAGCTATTAATCAAATATGGAGGTCAAACAACATTACAATTACAGGGAGGAGAACCAAAGACATTATTTCTAACATTTGATGAACTAAAAACCACACCTACATCATTACAAACAACACAAAAAATGCAAACTATAAAACTCTTTGAAGATAAAGAGCAAGACAAAGCAAGAATATCAAGTTACTCATCCTATATTGATTTACTCACTTAAACCACATTACTTGTACACTTAGTGATATCAGTTTAAAACAACACAGCAAGAAAGAAGTCAAAGAAGTATGATGTGCTGTCAATAATAAATAATTATATATTAGTTATTGTATACTATATGTCTTGTATCTTTTTTGCTAAATAAAATGTAATATTTTCCTACATTAATTTAACTTAGAGCTTAATCATCTCTTTCAGACTTAGTCAAACAGAAAAAAAATAGGACAGAAATGAAGGCTCTCTCCCATTCAGAATGACATTTGAATACCTGAATAAAAAATAGCCTCAAGAAGAGGATTGATTTTTGATCTTGATTAATTGGATTTTGAAACTAGTTTGTATATTATAACTTCAGCTTTGACATTTAGTAATGGAGAAAATAAGCGCTTCATTGTAACAAACAAACTGTAAATACAATTATCTCATAACTTAGTTATAATTTAATTGTCAAAGAAGCATTTATGGTCATAGTGAAGCAGTTTCAGTTTATTCAAACAGTTAGGAGCTAGTGTGGATGCTGCTCTTCTTGAATCAACTGATCCTAATATTCAAAGCAAAAAAAGAATAAACAGTCCTGTACATATCTGTTGAAAATAGTCACTATAAAGTAGTGGAAACCGCTACTCCAAGTACAAGTAGATCCTGAAAATCAAAGCAATAATGGAACAACAGCACTTATAATAGCCAGTCACTAAGGTAAACATCAAGTGTTTGAAATTCTACTCAAGGAACAAGCTGATCCTAATATTCAAAACATGTTCACACATCAAAACAGTCATTGTCAAGTGGTGAATCTCTACTTAGCAAACAAGCCGATCATCAAATTCAATTGTCATGCTGATGAACAGTCCTGTATATACAGTGAAAATGGTCATTATCAAGTTGTGGAACTGCTTCACAAAGAACAAGCTGATCCTAATGTTCAACTCAATAGCTGAGCAACAGTATGTGTGTGTGAAGGAAAGAGATGATGGTACAGGTTATACACTATTACAAACTTATTGGGTTTAATTTCATATCTCTTAACTGACTTGTAGTATTTTCAGTGATTATTACAAATTTCATTCTAGTGTTTGTAGCATATCCATACCTTAATACAGTGATTAAAGGATAAAACAAGAGCAAAAGTATATGATGCATAAATAATACATGTTAGACAAGAGCACAATGGTAGAGATGTATATATTTATTCTTCTAGTTATGTAATACCAAATTATTACATGTATATAGCCTTAAATATTTTTTATTTTCTTCTTATCCTAAGATGATTATCATTGTAATTAATAAGATGATTATCATTGTAAATAATAATAGTTTTTCTAACTAAAGCATTGCTCAATAATACAAACATTGATGTCCAGCAGCTGATGTAGCAGAACCTTATCATAAATACTATCATTTGTTTGTGTTCTTTTACTTCTACTGACTAATAAAATGGAATTTATGTGTACCTACGTATTATGAAGGATTATGATTAAGGAATTAATCATTAGTATATTGTATAAACCAGTTTACCAAAAATATTACCAAAGCAACTTACATTAAACAATCTTTTTGAAGTGAATTATTAGTTATTTCTGGTATGCTGCATTGCAAAAGAATGTCTGCAGGTTCTAGTGAATTAAGTGAAAAAAGATATATCTGCATGATCCTTCTCTTTATATATTGACTACTTAACCACGCATAAGTTTGTATGAATTATCAACAGTGTTTATATTCATAATATAGTCAGTCATATAGTGACTATAGAATTTATGATAAAACAATTCTAGATAGAACACGTCCTCTGACTGGGAAGTCATAGTTTGTTGAGTTACATGAACTGTACAATTCCATAATAATTAATAATCAAACAGAATATGTTTTTAAGGATGCATGCAACTTAACGAATCATTACAACAACCGATATTTTTTAAGTTTGTGCATGTTCACTATAATTATTTACTCTTTTCTGCTGTTGTAGAGACCAATAAGCTACATTAGAACATTGTCGAGTGTACTCAAAAGCTGTATGTATCATTAAATAATGGCTTCATATACTGTCTGAAAGATGTCACTAATGAAATGTATACAGAAGGGTTAATCCCAAACAAGTCAAGGATTCACCCAATCATGACAGTGTAATTCATGAGTTTGAAGCAGGGATGATATACATGAAAGACATCACTCAAGTAGGAAAGTACTGCCAAACATTTTTAGATTAATTCTCTCTACAAAGGTATTCAGGGTGACTCTCCTGCCAGATTTGCTGCTGAAAATGTGGCTGAAGAATGGAAAAGCATGTCAAGTAGCTCCACAACATATCACCGTCAACTTATTGTGGTAATGAAATAAAACAAAGTAAGTATAAAGATAATGACAAGTAGCTTTATTGCTTTCACACTATCCAGAAAAAAAGAATGAAATGACAAAGTGTAACTTGCAAAAAACACCAACAATTCAGTTTAGAACTCAAGACGAAAGCAAGTTCAATGTTTTTTAAAGGTTCTTTCAAGAAGATTTACAACTTTAATGATGAATGTTCAGACAGCCCTTGATATTAGTTAAATCAGTCAAATCGGCTTTTACATTTTGCTATATGGGTTGACAATGAATCAGCTGGGCTAAATTGTATCTAAATGACGAACTAAGCGTGGGGAACCTTTTTGGAAAATCATCCCTATGACTTTATTGATTGTGAATTGAACATGGAAATTAGTGAACATTCCTAAAAATGAAAAATGTTAGGAGGGGGGTAAAAATAAAGACATAAATCATGATTTTATATAAGCACTTTGACAAGAAACACAGTCTTCGAGAGTCAATCACAGTCAAAAGCTCAAAGATGACCTAAAAAAATTATCTATGCTTCCCACACCGAGACAATTTAGAAAAATATGCCAAAATGTTTGTATTACACTACAAAATTGATGGTATGATGCCACTATTAAAGGGCTTTATTTATTAATTAGACATCCTACTTCCTTAGAGATTGAGACAATCACTCCTGCAGTATATTGACATAGAGACAGGTTCAATACTAATAACTTATGTCATCCACGAATCTCAAGTTGATTGTCTTATAGCTCATGCTCAAGGCCGGCTGCAGTTTATGCGTTCATTGGCATCTTTGATCTAAAAATTAATGGTAAGCATATCTTCAAAGATGATGAGAACAAGAATTTTACTTTTGATAGTACTCTTCTTGAAGCAGCAAACATTGGTCATATTGATGCAATTCAATTTCTTCTTGAGTTAGGAGCTAATGTTGATGGTGCTCTTTTAGAAGCTGTAATTGTTAGTGATATTGAATGAGTTTATTGAGCTCAATTCTTCTAGAGTTCGGAGGTAACATTGATGAAGCTCTTGAAGTAGCAAAAGTATGGTCATAGCAAAGCAGTATGCTTACTTCTCAAATTAGGTGCCAGGATCAATCACCATAATAAAGAAAAACAAAACACCACTAATGCTAGCTACACTAGGTGGACACGAACAAGTTGTAACAAACATTAGTATCAGCTGGAGCTGATATTTATATTCAAGATAGTAACAATTACACTGCACTAAAAATAGCTTGTGAAATGAGCTCATATACAATATGTAATTATCTACTTCAACAAAGAAAAGTCTATGAAACAGCATTCATTACTGCCTGCTGACATGTTTGTTCAAGTGCAATCTTTGTACTACAATACACATCAGTACACATCTCTATTAATAGCAATGATGAAATAGTGGCTGATATTCAAAAGCTTGATCAGAAGTTCATCTCTATAGTATCAATATCAAAGAGCAATTATCTCAGATGATCGAAAATGGATCATACACTATTACTCAACATATTGAAGAATACACTGAAGAGAAAGGGGTTTACTAAAGTAGCAACTATTGATGAACTATTTAACAAGATTAAGTCACACTATCATTTTCTTTATTGTCACCTAATTAAAGACCTTGTACACTACTTTTTTCAGGAGACATCCTTCAAAGTAGATTCAAAGAGTATTCAGAAGAACTCAGAGTATTCGAAGAGTCAGCTAAATTATTCAGAATGCTAGTGAAAAAAATACATCTATCAAAACAAGATGGTACTGAACTATCTTGTAAAATTATCATCAAACTAAATGTCATATGGAAACAAATGACATTAAAGAGTCTACATATTCTAATTAACCATATATTTGCAGAAATAGGAAAAACATCTAAACCACATTCACATCGAACATGAATTACTATGTATCACATTCCTAGCACCTAGTTCACAATACCACTCTCTTAAAGATATGGCAGTAACTAAAAGAGATCTCCTCTATCAAGTTGGTATCTTTGAAATGTACATTAACAACCATCCTATCATAGTAAACGATGAGAATGATAGTTTTACATTTGAGCCTTCTCTTCTACAAGCAGCAAAAGATGGCTTAGTAAGTGATGTAGAAATACTACTGGAGTTAGGAGCTCGTGTCAACTATCACTGCATTGAAAGAGGAGCAGAGACAAATGAAACAGACAATCTTGGACCAACGCAATCCATAAAATGTTGAAATGTTCATCATCTTGGTGTAGAAACGTTACTTGAACTACAAGCCATCTCTCAACATTCAGAAGGAGAAAAATGGTGGACAGCCCTTATGATATCTAGTGAAAAATGGTCATTATCAAGTAGTGGAACTGCTTCTCAAACAACAAGCCAACCCTAATATTCAACTGCAAGATGGACGAACTGCACTTTACTTAGCCAGTGAAAATGGTCATATCAAGTGGTGGAACTGCTACTCAGACAAACAGTTGATCTTAACATACAAGATGAAATTGGTGCCAACAGCCCTTATGATAGCCAGTCAAAAAGGTCATTATCAGTTGTGGAACTGCTTCTCTAAGAACAAGTCAATCCTAATATTCAATTGCCAAATGGAGGAACAGCCCTTTACTTAGCTAGTCAAGAAAGGTCATTATCAAGTGGTGGAATTGTTACTCAAAGAACAAACTGATCCTAATATACAAGATCAAACCGGAGCAACAGCCCTTATGATAGCCAGTCTTTCAAAATGGTCATTATCAAGTGGTGGCACTGCTTCTCAAAGAACAAGCCGATCCTAATATTCAATTGCCAGATGGACGAACAGCCCTTTATTTAGCCAGTGAAAAATGGTCATTATCAAGTGGTGGAACTACTTCTTAAACAACAAGCTGATCCTAACATACAAAGTCAAAAATGGACAAAAACAGCCCTTATGATAGCCAGTGCAGAAGGTCATCATCAAGTGGTGGAACTGCTTCTCAAGAATAAGCCAATCCTAATATTCAGTTGCCAGATGGACAAACAGCTCTTTTACATAGCCAGTACAGAAGGCCATTATC
The DNA here is from genome assembly GCF_016097555.1 of Gigantopelta aegis. Lineage (NCBI taxonomy): Eukaryota > Metazoa > Mollusca > Gastropoda > Neomphalida > Peltospiridae > Gigantopelta > Gigantopelta aegis. The sequence goes on from NW_024533069.1 coordinate 14,870, forward strand.
AAGTGTGGAATTCCTACTCAAACAACAAGCTGATCCTAACATACAAGATCATAATGGAAAACAGCCTTATGATAGCCAGTGCAGAAGGTCATTATCAAGTGGTTGAACTGCTACTTAATCAACAAGCCAATTCTAACATTGAAAGCAATTATGGAATAACGGCCCCATATATAGCCAGTCAAAAATGTCATTATCTAGTTATGGAACTGTTATATAAAGAAAATGCCAATCCAAAACAAAATATCTTCCGAAAATGGTGGAGCTCTTTTAAGAACTGATTCACTAATTCCAATCGAAATCACTAAAAATTGCTTGCTCATACTGACCTTTCATTTGTTCATTTATTACTGTCATTAACTTTATAGCCCACAATAAAAAGAATTTTCTTATCACTGTGTAGTGTTTATTTTAAGGTTATTGTAAACAAATGTTCATATAATTTAACATTGTAGTTTTTAGAATTTGTTATTCATTTTTTATCAGTTGTTTTAATACTCTCTAAATGTCTCTAATACGACAAGATCAAATTTTTGAACATTAGCAGATTATGACATCAATAACAAAAGGTGATGACATGTTATACATATTTTCATATTGTCAATGCTTTGCATACCCAACTACATGGGATGGACACAGATGTACGAGTTAATCATATATAAAGTATAAATAGCTGTTGCCTAGTCTAGAAGCACATTAGAATATATACTACACACTATTTGAAACAGAGTGTACTTTTAATTTTGTCCACACACACATACAGTGAAAGTAAGTACAGTCGAGAGGTAGAGAAATGGTGAATGTCAAATAATAGGAAGTGAAAATTTGAAAATTATTGCTAGTTTCATAGCTAAAATTATGTAAATATCAGCAGTTTGACCTAAGACAGTAGCTACATATACCTCGTTAATAAATTATTTACTAGTGCAACTAGTTTTAAGTCCAATATAGTTAAAATGACTTGGCATCAAAAGTCAGTTTACTTCATCTGTATGACTCGGAACTTTTTTAGCTACTGATTTCTATTTGCTTCTCCATTAAATGAATTAAAGGCTACACATCAATACAACACTTTCAAAGCATACTATAACTTTAGATCCTTTTACTACTAGTTGTGCAAGTAATGTTGGAAATATGAGTAGCAATTTAAGACTGACTCTTCACATCGACTTGAATTGTATAATGATTATGCAAAAGCCCATAACTTTCTAGTAACCATTAGTTACCATGACACAATGCCATATACAAATCTGACTAATATCAATAATTCTTTTTAATCAAGAAAATTGAATTTGATTCTAGAAGATCTTTTGTTATGAAGAAGTAAAATGGAACCAGATGAGGAGGAAACTACTATATATATTAATGACAAAAGCAATAGGTTAATTTCATTATCTTATTATGTTTTGTAGCAACCCATGTCTTAAAAGGGTCAGTAAAGGATAAATATTAGTTAGATAGGGGAAAAGACTACAGTAGAAAAAGTATACATTTTATTGTCTGTTGATGTAATATTAATTCAGTTCTACTGGTGGGAAATATTTTACTTTGGTTGTGGTGATTTGAGACTTGTTAAATGTAGGTATAGTGAAAATTGCTGCTTAAAAGCAAGAAAATTTTATATTCAAATGTCAGATGAGCTTTGTATATAGTCATTAGGCAAAAATAAACTTATTAGCAGACCCAAACACAAACGTAAAGCTCTAGATTATAATATTCACCCTCCAATAATCTAGTGACACTGTTAAATTGATCATGATGGAAAAGCAATAATAGCCAGAGGTAGCTGCACCTATATGCATATCTGCTACATATCCTTCTTTATAATAGTTATTCATCTCGGCCTAAAGACTTTTCAATAATTGTTATAAGCAACGCGATGTAGCATGGATGCCTCTGGATGCCTTTGAATACCATCAATGTTGTCATTTGGTCAATTTTAACAGTAGGAACTCTATCTCAAGTGAATATATTGTGGACAGAAGATAGACTAAATTTTAATTCAATGTTTTACTACTATAATAAGTAATTCATTACTACACCACTATATACTTGTCTACAGAATATATGTCATTAATTCACCAATGAGTGTTATGTATCAATTGTCCACCTTTTATCCATGTAAAATTAGACTGGCAGATATGTAAAATGGAAAATTTTAGTACAAACAAATATACTGAGTGGTATATGTGGCTAGCAGATAGACCAATTTACATTAGTGTTTTACTACTATAGTAAGTCATTCTGTATTATAGAAACAACAATTGTTAATTTAATAATTTATTAAGTGCAGTTACTACTGACTGACCTGGAATTCCAACAGTTTATTCCAGCTCCCCAACTCACTGATGTATGACAGAAATCATGTAAACAACAAAGGTACCACTGCAGACCTTGCTACAGGTGATGTCATGTACTAGATATGTTGTCTCTCCCGATGTCTTGAATATAGACCAGTCTTCAAACAGTCAAAATTACATTAGTAGACTTTGTATTTGCTTGTTTCCCGCCAGATGCCAAGACAGAGTTGCGGTCATCACGTGAGGAATCAGGCCCCTCCCTACGACTAGAGTACTCTCTACCTGACATTAGCAAAGCGAAATTTTTCTCAGACAAGATATAACATTATGGTGTAAGTTACTACCCTTTATGTATATAGATAATTCATTAGTTCACTCACTGTGAATATAATATAATACATTGTGTAAATAGAACATTTTGAATTAGCCTTCCGCACTCATATAAGAGAATGTCCTCCTGACACACCCCAGAAACATGAAAAGTCAACAGTAAAAGGTGACTTAAGATAATCCTTAGATTTAAAAGTACAATTTTTGCACATAGTAAAGTATGTCCTAGTAATCTTACTGTTTAGTACTTAATTCAGTATAATATTGTAACATAAATTAAACTCTACTATCTGTTAACATGACCCTTGACCTCCAATTATTATATAATAATGTCTACTGTGCGTTCATTTCTTAACACTAATGTTATAAATTATTATTTCAGCACACAAAATCCTATATTAAAAGTACATATAATTGACCAATATTGATTATTGCACTAAATCATACACTATAGATTATTTTACTGATACATTCACTTTGTATTTTTCTCTTGAAGTAGTTCAATAATGATTTAGCTAGAGAGTAATATGTAATGGTCTCTATTTATCATTAAATTAACTAAGTATAAAACTGTCCAGCAATCATTTGACCATCACAAGTCCATTTATTCTGTTTTATACATAGACCTATCATATAAATGTGTATATTGTTATAGACTTTTTGTCTTAGGTCATTTCTTTGTTCATGATATAGTGGCACTCTGTGTTTTATATGTTGCAATTGTTCAGTCATCTCTGTTCCTGTGACTCATTATAAGGTATGAGTGACTCCAATAACCTATAATTATTAGCTTGTTACATTTGTTTTTTACTTCCATTAATAAAATTATGCAGAAAATAGATTGTAAATATGTACATAAGTATATGTTAAAATCTGTTCTGTTTATTAATCCAATTATTAAAGAAAGTGATACTAGTAGCTTCATGCCATAACTTTAGTGTAATATAAACTAGTTTAAATGATCATAGAAGTTACGTAATCATGACAAAAAAAAAATTGCCTGTGATCAATAGAAGCTCTTATCTTTTTGTTGCTACATTGACATTCTTGTAGGTGACATGTATTTTAAAGATTGAATGTTATCTTTATTCATAGTAGATTGTTACTGCTGCAAATCATTCCAGTTATCATAACACTGTTGTGACCTTATTTGGTCAAAACCCCACCATCACTAATATGCAATGATAATTTACATGTATAATATAATATAATATCATACTTCATGTTCATTGGTGTAAGGAAGATCTGATATTTCAAAATCAATTGATGATTATTTGTGTGATGTTAATAAGTCTAAAATAATATTTATAATCAGTTAATGTATATACTTTATTGATTGTATCTATTAAATGACATTTCATTGTATGTGGTAAATGTCTTGGTTTTCACTGTTATATGTTACTACAAGCTGGTACTGATAAGATACTAGATGATGGACTTTGACTTAGAACTATAGTATATCACTAAATGTTACTGATGGTAGGATAATGTAAGGTACGTGCTATGTATGTACATTTAACTATGTTGTATTGCCCTCAATATCATGAATAGAGGCAAACATTAATTACTTCTAGAGCCAAGAGTGACATTACATTTGATAAACTAAATTTGCACCCTAAATCATTACAATAAAAAAGTGACAGTTATTAACACTTCAAAGATAAAGGTGACACTATCAAAAGGAGCCAAAGCAAGAAAGCAAGAATACCAAATTTCTCATCCTTTATTAAGTTACTCACTTAAAACCACAATACTCATAATTAAGAGATAACAGTGTAAAACAAGATAACAAGAAAGAGAGGAAGAATTATAATTTTTATATTTGCCTATTGTTAATTACATACTGTCATGTCTATATCTTTTGCAAAGTAAAATGTAACAATGTACCACATTTTATAACTTAGCTGAATCATCTATTTTCATTTACACTGTATACTAAATTTACACATTTATAAGAGTGTTTTCTTTCAAATGGAAAAGGTCTATATTTAAAACTCTGCATCCAATAATTCTTTTGAAAATGCTAATCACACAGTGAACATATTGAGTGTTAAGACATAGCTGAGAGTACAAAAGTTTTTATGGTAGAAAACCATCCTAGGACATAGATTGTATTATGTACCCATTTAGTCTATGTAATCTGTACCCCACTTGGATAATGTATATACTGACTTAATTAACTATTCTCTGTTTTATAATTAGTTTATATATTAAAATCTCTAGAAGAGGCTGTCCAAGTTTTTATTGAAATCACAACTTACTTTAATGAATGTTATAGTGAAGTGTACACTAATAAAATAGCTTGTCATTTATTAAGATTGTAATATTCATATTTGACAATTTTTTTAATGAAAGAAATGGATATTCATATCTTAATATTGGTAATTAAGAGTAGGTGTCAATAGAGGTTGATTAACTTCCTTGACCATACATATGTCCATACAACAACAGCCATAAGCATGCATAATCAAGACATGGTGGTGAAATGCAAAGACCTGTTTTATATGGGATTTCTGGTTTGTGACTTTCCTAAATCACTAGCACTCTACTTATTGATAAACTTGGTGTGCTTGCAAGGTCTTTTTAATGGTGAAAAAACATTTCTTTCTAGCTTATTCCTAGCCAGAGTTATAACACTGAGTTAGTGGTCATTCTCAACTTGAACAGAGTATAGTACCTAAGCTTTTTACAAATTGTACTAGACAGGGAGGATATGTATATACTGTTTATTATAATAATTATATTGATTGTTGTAGTGATACAGAAGAGTTGAAGTTTAGTAGATGATACAAACTGTCTGTCATTCTTAGTTTGGTATTTGAAGTGATGCTTGTATCATCACTTGAACCTGATCATGACCACACTCATTACTCAATCTTTATTCAAAAGTGTGGTCCAACATTTCGATACTCTCTTGAATAAGTCAATACTTTGTAGATTGCAAATTAGATCTCAACTAGATCATGAGATTTGAAACCATATACAAGATGCCACACTAATTATGAGATTGTTTTTTTTTCAAAAAATAAATAAAGGCTATACTTTTTGCTATTCTTTATTTATGATAATTGTAATTATTCAATATTAATAAATGGCACATCTCAAAAGAAGAATAGTATCCAATTTTTATTGAAATCACTACTTTTATGTTGAATCATTCAAATTAGTGTACTCTCCTATTTTTTAAAACTCTTACAAAATTTCTAGTTTGTAGTTATTAGTTAAATGAAATGAAAACATCATCCCATCCCTAGAATAAACATTATAGTACATTGTTAATCCAGAGTATGTATATATATGTACCAAGAATGTGTATATTATACTGATACTTTAATCAATTTAATTGTAGATAATCATAATAGCTTTCTGTTACTGTCTATTTAATCATTTTAAATCAAGATTGTGATAGTCATATTTGACACTTTTTAATTAAAGAAATATTGTATTCATATTCTTAATATTGTGTTAGTTAAGAGTAGGTGTTAAAATGAAGTTAATTAACAATATTGACCCACATATATTATACAACCCCATGATAGTCTTAATGGGGAGTGTGTCTTACTCAAATCCATAATTTATAAGAATGTGAACTTAAGTTATAGAACTATATTACTGTATTTCAGCAGATTATTTCTGTTATGTCAATCCTACTGACTAATAGTGACTAGATATTAGGAGGAGGACATTTGTTTGAAATTGTCTTCTTGGTCACATTTTGAAGGTTTTCTGGTTGTAGTATATAAAAAAATATATTTATTAACTATAATATATTGTGGGTTACTTATTACCTACCCTGCATAAATACTTATTTATCTTGCAATGTTCAAACATTACCATAATACATTCTTATTAATTCACTTATAGTTAATCTTAATGTGTGTAGTATAGACAAATGTATCAAGTTCATTGTTTCTTAGCATTCATGTAATTTGTTTTTTGTTATGCTATTGCTAATTAAATATAAAAATCTAATTGGTGGGGCTAGATGACTAAAGTATATTAATGTTAACTGACTTCAGAATACACTGTAGTAAATAAAACTCTTTGTCAATAATACCTTTTTACCATTTCTTTACACGTCATGAATTAATTTCTAGTCACAACATTATGATCATGTATTCAAGTTTGTAATTGATATCTTTAAAATTTCAAAAGTTAGCTTTAATGTTGTATCACTTATAAGCAAAGTATTGTTATAAGGACATATATAAATATGTGTATTTAATACATGATAAAGTTATGTAATGATTTTCAGCATCATAGATATTTTTAACATTCTTGTAGTCTATCGCTAAAATTTAAAAATTAGTAGATTAATTTTACATTGTATACTTGTAGGTGTCATATATTTTTAATATTTAGTATTTTTTTTAATTATGTAAGTGGATCTGCTGTCAATCAATATTACTGTGATCATATCATCGTTGTAAACCTTATTTGATTCAAAACTCCACCCATCACTAATTTGCAATAATAATATACATGTATGATAAAACTTGTACCCTCGTGCTCATTTGTATAAGACAAATCTGATTTGATTTGATTGAGTAGATGCCAAATTAATTTATATTTTTTTGCTGTTAGGGCTCAGTTTAACCAATGATATCACCTCTTATCTTGTCTTTAACTTTCCAACAACAGACTATGATAATCTAATAGGATAGTATAAATGATTTATGAGATATTAGTATTGTTAAAGTGATGTACTATTTTTATGTCAGACTAACTTCTATGGGAAAGTGTCTTTAATGTAACTTATATATTGATTATCTCATTAGTGATAGGTGGAATTGTTGACCAAATAAGGTCACAACAGCAATACACATGAATATATGTACTTTCTTCATAAACAGCATATTATATGTCTATTGAAGTATAATAAAACACTTTTATTATGAAAAGTCAGAAAAAAATCACTATTTCTCATATGTGATTTAATTTTGGTGTCATTTTAATATTATATTCTATTGTTTGTATACAACTATCAAGACAAGAAATGATACCAAACTAAACACATTTTCTTTCAGTATATATCATCTTAAGATGATTTTACAAATCAAATTGACAATTATAACATTCATTAAATTAATTGTTTAAGTAGATTAAGTAAGATCATTTTCAGTACATTTGTACATGTAGTAATATCTTCACCTCATGTTCAAAACCTATTATTACATGTCAAAATGACTAGGTAGGTCATAGCCATATACTTCTTAGTAATAGTTCTTCAACTAAGCATTGTTATGTCTAGAAACTTGATGTTCACCGCTTATGTAATAGTGTCCTATCATTAATACTATCATTAATTTTGTTTGTGTACTTTTACTTTATTGGATAATAATATGAAAATTTATTGTACCTAACTTATTGTTTAGTTTCTGAATTAAAGAATTAATGATCAGTATATATATTATATATATATATATATATTAGTTATCAAATAATTCACATGTTCATAATTTGCTACTAATTATTTTTTATTGTCTTCTATGTTTTGTACAGCACTGGATTATTTTGTCCACCAGTTTACGTAATAGTGCACTATCATCAATTCTATCATTTGTTTGTGCTTGTTTGCCTATATTCACTAATACATGGACTTTAATGTACCTACTTATTGTGTAGTTTCTGAATTAAGAAGTTAACCATTAGTATATTATATATGCTACTTATCAAATAAATCACATATTTCAATATTAATTATTAATAAAAGTGGCACTCTCAAGAAGCTATATCCAAATTTTAATTAAAAATCACTTCTTTTCATTGTTGAATCACTCAAAAATAAACACACTCTCCTAATTTTTATGCAAAAATTTTTAGCAAATTTCTTGTTTGAGTTATGGGCTAAAAGACTGAAAAACATTATCCCCATTTCTAGAATTAACACCACAGTAAATTATTAAACCAAGTGCATGTATAGTACTGTTACGTTAATGTATGTTATAGTGAAGTGGGTATAAACATAATAGCTTTTTGTTTCCTGTTTATTCATTAAGATTGTGATATTCATATTTGACACTTTTAATGAAGAAATATGATATTCATCTTGTAAATATTGGTTAATTAAGAGTAGGTGTTCATAGAGTTTGATATAACATTATCACCACATACATATCATACAACAACCACGGTAGTCCTAATGTACAGAATGTGAACTGAAGTCAATGTAGTTGTATTTCAGTAAATTGTTTCTGATATCAAGCCCTACTGGCTACAGTGGCTAGATACAAGGATAATACTTGAAATTGCTCGACCTTTTGAAGGCTTCTAGTTGTAGTATATAAAGATAAGTATATTTATTAACTATAATATATGTAAGAGTAAACTCATTTATTAACCCTACCTGTATAAATACCTATTTATCTTGTCATATATGCAAACATTATTATAACACTTTCTTTATTCACATTTAGTTATTCTTAATTTGTGTAATATAGACAATTGTATCAGGTTCATTGGTTCATGGTATATATAATTTCTGTTAAACATAGCTAATAAAAAATGGAGTAATCTGATGATAGGGCAGTTAACTAAGTGTATTAGTGTTTAACTAACTTCACAATATAATAAAGTCACAATTTTTTTTCACGTAATGCATTTTTTATAATTCTTTACATGTCATGATCAATTTCTAATCATAACTTAAAATATTCCCATTAGTATAGAACAAGTCTACAATTAATATCTTTTAAGTTTCAAAGTTAGCTTTTATAATGTATCTCACATATAACAAAAGTGTTGCCATAACAGAGTATACAAATTTGTGTATTAAAAAACATGTCTATTAAAATGATTGTCAAGATCAAATAGATAGATGAAAGGATGATTCATTATTCTTGTAATCTATACTAACATTTAACACTATCAAAAAAATTTAGCTTAATTCTGCATTAGTGTACGTGTAGATGACATGTATTTAAAATAATTCAGTGTTATCTATATAGAATTGGTACTGTTATCATTTCATTACTATGACCTTATTTGGTCAAAAACCCACCCATCACTAATTTACAATGATAAATGTTACATGTATGATATAATCGCATACCTTATGTTCATTGTGTACGGAATATCTGATATTTCAAAATCAATTGATAATTATTACCTCATGTTATTAGTCTAAAAGTATTAGTAATCTCTTCTCATTTGTTCAATGTACTTTAATTTTGATTGATTGTATCTATTAAATGTATTTCCATTAACATGTGGTACATGTCCTGGTCTCCAAATTGTTATATCTCCTACAAGCTGGTACTGATAAGATGCTAGAAAACGATAGATTTTGACTTAGAACTAGTATATCAGTAGACTTTACTGATAATATGATATAAGACATATGTTATATATGAAACATTTATCTAAGTTTGCATTGCCCATATACATTACATGGATGACTGATGCTTGTCTCTATATCCTGAGACAACATTGATCATTAGTAGAGCTAAGTGTGGCACACAATGCAAGATGCTGTTTAAAAAATTGACTATACCCTAAGCTTATGCAGCATAGTACACCTATAATAAGTACTCTCATTGTTTGTGCTCCTTTACCTATATTTGGCTACCAATATGGAATTACAATGCACCTACTTATTGTGTACTTTATAATTTAAATAGCATTGTGTCCTATACACCTCCAATGACATTGAAGATAGTGACACAGAATTACTTATTACACTGTTTTGAGCTTATTTTCACCCTGCATTTACTTTCTTTCACCTACTTTGTGCAAATTTTATATGGATTATACATGTTACATTTAGTGGGTTAATGTTATATAATAGCTTATGCGTACAACTAAGGCATAGTATAATAGACCTTGTTCTGTTAGATTCTGCAGCGTCAGAATCTGTTTAAGAGTTTCAGGAAATTGCTGAGGTAATGAACCCAAAATTTGCTTATAATAAAGTCTAAGCACCTTGTGAGCACTTTGAACATCTGTAACATTGTGTCATAAGTAGAGTTAAAAACTATATTGTTGATTTTGAAGTTGGAGCTTTTAAAAAAAGTACTTTTAATGAGACACTGATCATTTGTAACAATGGCTAAAAACTAAGATGAAAATTAATCATGGTTTATTGCATAACATATTTTGATGATGCAAGTTATTATATTTTTAAAACAGGAATTTTGATGATTGATGACTATACTAATAATAATATTGTTAGCCAATACCAGAAAAATTTGCTATAGTTTTTCATATTTTCATTCCTGTAGGAGCTGAATATATATCTTTTAGGCACTTAATCAGGATGGACAATGAACAAAACAATTCACTTCTTTGTATACAATTACTAGCCTAATGTCTGTGTACTATTATGACTTTTAATTATGATTATAAATAAAATTCATTGTCATCATATTTGGCCAAAATTTTCATACTTTGTCTGTGAATGAAACTGACCCAGACCTCATGAATATTATGAAGTCACTCATCATTATAGCAACATTAGACAAACCAGACTACTGTCATTGATAATTTGCTGTCTCTTAGCGTTTCAAATATAATGGCTGAGGCAACTAGCCCACCTATTAGCAATCCTTCTCTTGCAACAATGACTGAGCAGCAAGGTAAGTTTGTCAATTTGGTATGGCATTATTTACTACCAGTTTGTTTTATAGCTACTAGTGCTGATGTAGTTCAATTACAAAACCTAATGAAGGACATACTCCAGGAACAAGATTATCCTTTACAAGTTGCATTATTATAAAATGTCTTCCACAAGTGCTGCAGAAATGTTTAGCATTAAAATGATTCCTGAGTCTGTCAAAGAGGATCCAACTTATGATAAAGTAATTGGTGAATGTAAAGCTGGCATGGGATTAAAAAAGATGTTTCCAGCATTACAAACGTATTGGCAACTATTTCTCAAAATACTATCTAATCAAAGTGATCCTGCTGTTCAAGTGCAGCACGTTATTTAGATACAGAATTAAGAGACAGATTGATAAGCCTCGACTCTGGTACATTCAGAATCCATGTACTTCGCCAAGTATTGAAGCAGATGTCATCAAAACAATAGAACTAGAACCTGAAAAGTTGGTCATGACAAAGCAGCTAAAATTTCTTCTTAAGCTTGGAACAAAACAAACACAAATGCTGCTCTTTACGAAGCAGCAATAGGAGATAATAACGAAGCAGCACAATTTCTTCTCAATTTAGGAGCTAGCGCAGATATATTGCACTTTTTGAATCCGCAAAAGTTGGTCATGGCAAAGCAGCTCGATTTCTGTCAGTTTAGGAGCTAGCGCAGACATTTGCTCTTCTGAGTCAGCCAAAGTTATCATGACAAAAGCGGGGCTCTATTTCTTCTTATGCTTTGGAGCACACACTAATGTTGCTCTTTACGAAGCAGCAATAGGAGATAATAACGAAGCAGCACAATTTCTTCTCAATTTAGGAGCTAGCGCAGATATTGCACTTTTTGAATCAGCAAAAGTTTGGTCATGGCAAAGCAGCTCGATTTCTTCTCAGTTTAGGAGCTAGCGCAGACATTGCTCTTCTTGAGTCAGCCAAAGTTAATCATAACAAAGCGGCGCTATTTCTTCTTAAGCTTGGAGCACACACTAATGGTTGCTCTTTACGAAGCACAAAAGGAGATGATAACGGAAATAGCAAGGTTTCTTATAACTTAGGAGCTAACAAAGGTATTGCCACTTCTTGAGCAGCCAAAGTTGGTCATGATAAAGCGGCTCAATTTCTTCTTAAGCTTGGAGCAAACACTGGATGTTGCTCTTTATGAAGCAGCAAAAGGAGAAGATTATGAAGCAGCTAGATTTCTTATCAAATTTGGAGCTAGCACAACTATTTCTCTTCTTGAGTCAGCCAAGTTGATCATGACAAAGCGGCTCAATTTCTTTTTAAGCTTGGAGCAAACACTGATGTTGCTCTTTTTTGAAGCAGCAAAAGGAGATGATAATGAAGCAGTACAATTTCTTCTTGATTTAGGATCTAGCACAGATGCAGGTCGATGTCAGTTAGAAAAGATAATGAAGGACTTGCTTCAGGAACGACATTATTCTTTACAAGTTGCATTTATAAACATTCTTCCACGAGTGGCTGCAGAAATGTTTAGCATTAAAATGATTCCTGAGTCTGTCAAAGATAATCCCAATTATGATAAATTAATTTGCTGAATTTAAAGGTGGTATTGAATGGCAAAAAGATGTTCCATCATTACAAAAAGTATTGGCAATCATTTCTCAAAATACTATCTAGTCAAGGTGGTGCTGCTGTTCAGGGTGTTGCAGAGATTATTTAGATACACAATTAAGTAAAAGATTAGAAGCCTCAAACCTGCCACAATTCAGAGTACATATACCTTTTCTAGTATTGAAGAAGATGTCAAGACAATTGAGCTTGATAGTGAAAAAGTCATTGTTTTGAAAAGGTGCATAATCTCCACCAAACATTTGCTGGTCTAATGAGACAAGTTAGAGCTGAACTAAATGAAGAAATTCAGAATCAAAACAACAAAAACATGTCTTTCAGATATAGCGGCTGTGTACAAGATAATATATTTTGGGAAAGTCTTGATCTCAGTCATATCGATGATTTGGATGGACTCTTTAAAGGAATTACATCGCTTTTATGACTTTCTAGATTGCGACATTATTGTTGCAATTGCTGCGGAATACATTTTAAAAATAGCGATTTAATTAAAAAATTGCAATTGCAAAAACCATTCTAAAGAAGCAATTGAATTTCGAATACCCAATCAGTTTAAGGGACACTTAGAATGGTTTGATGCAAATATACAATCCACACTTAAAAAATCCTGAGAATGCACCAATTTCTCATATTAAGCTAAAAGAGACTTGGAATCAAGTACACATAGAAGGACTTTACTTATTAATCAAACATTTTCTTCCAAATCATGAAAAGCAATCCCTTCTAAACCACATCAAAATCTCAGCTGGTTCAGTGCTTATTAAATATATTGTCCGTGAATCTCAAGTTGACCATCTGATAGCTTATGCTCAAGGCAAGTTACAGTTTATGGCGTCTCATTGGTATGTTTATTTTTAGTCATCAATGACACAACCAATACTAGATGGTGAAGATGGAATGAGAAACTTTACTTTTGATATTGCTCTTCTTGAAGCAGCAAAAAGTTGGTCATCCTGAAGCAGTTCAGTTTATTCTTGAATTAGGGGCTAATGTTGATGCTGCTCTTTTTTAAAGCAGCAAAAGTTGATCATGACAGCGCAGCTCAATTTCTTCTTAACTTTGGAGCGAGCACTTGACGTTGCTCTTCATGAAGCAGCAAAAGAAGATGATAATGAAGCAGCACAATTTCTTCTTAACTTCGGAGCGAACGCTAACGTTGCTCTTCCACGAAGCAGCAAAAGGAGACGATAATGGAGCAGCACAATTTCTTCTCAATTTAGGAGCAAGAATAGATATTGCACTTCTTGAATCAGCCAAAGTTAGTCATGACAAAGCAGCTCAATTTCTTCTTGATCTCGGAGCGAACACTAATGTTGCTCTTTATGAAGCAGCAAGAATTGATGATAATGAAGCAGTACAATTTCTTCTTAATTTAGGAGCTAGCACAGATCCAGATCAAAAATAAACAAGATAATGGCAGACGTACTTCAGGAGCAACATTATCTTTTACAGTTGCATCAAAACACTGCCTTATGCAAAGGCTGCAGAAATGTTTAGTTATGGAATGATAAGTGAGCCTGTAAGAGATCAACCAATTATAACAAAATTAATTAGTGATTTTAAAGCTGGAATGAAGTTTAAAGGTGTTCCAGCATTACAAATGTATTGGCAATCATTTCTCGAAATACTATTCTAACCAACATGGTGATGTTCAAGATGCAGCAGATTATTTACATACAGAATGGAAAAGACAGACTGAAAAGCCTCAACCCTACTGCAATTCAGAGTACATATACTTCATCAAGTAGATCTAATCATGAGGGTGTTAAGATAGTTGAGCTTGATAATGAAGATGACATTAAGAAACAGCTACATGATCTCACCAAAAGTTTGTTGGTCTAATGAGACAAGTTAGAACTGAACTAAATGAAGAATTCAGAATCAAAAACAACAAAAACATCTCTTTCAGATATAGCAGGCTATGTACAAGCCTATATATATCTTGGGAAAGTCTTGATGTCAGTCATATTCATGATTTAAATGGGACTCTTTAAACAACTGCATCATTTTATGATTTTTTGGATTGTGACATCATTGTTGCAATTGCCTGTGGGATACATTAAAAATAGCGATTTAATTAAAAAATTGCAAAACCATTCTAAAGAAGCAATTGAATTTCGAAATACCCAATCAGTTAAGACACTTAGAAATGGTTTGATGCAAAAATTACAATCCACACTTAAAAAAATCCTGAGAATGCACCAATTTCTCATATTAAGCTAAAAGAGACTTGGAATCAAGTACACATAGAAGCACTTTACTTATTAATCAAACACTTTTTCTTTCAAAACATAAAGGCAATCCCTTCTAAACTACATCAAATCTCAGCTGGTTCAGTGCTTATTAAATGCATTGTCCGTGAATCTCAAGTTGACTATCTTATAGCTTATGCTCAGGCAAGTTACAGTTTATTCGTCTCATTGGTATGTATTTAGTTTAGTCATCAATGACACACCAATACTAGATGGTGAAGATGAGAATGAGAACTTTACTTTTGATATTGCTCTTCTTAAAGCAGCAAAAGTTGGGCATCTTGAAGCAGTTCAGTTTCTGCTGGAATTAGGATTAGTGTTGATGCTCCTCTTCTTGAATTAACTTATCCTATCTTCAAAGCCAAATAGGAACAACACCCTGTACATAGCCAGTGAAAATGGTCATTATCAAGTTGTGAAAGTCCTACTTAATGAAAAAGCTGATCCTAATCTTCAAAGCAAATATGGAACAACAGCCCTGTACATAGCCAGTGAAAATGGTCATTATCAAGTGGTAGAACTGCTACTTAATCAACAAGCAAATCCTAATATTCAAAGCAATAATGGAGCAACAGCCCTTATGATGGCCCAGTCACAATGGCCATTATCAAGTAGTAGAGCTGCTGCTGAAACAAAAGCCAATCCTAATATTCAAAGCAAAATGTGAGCAACAGCCCTTATGAGGGCCAGTCTTAAGGGTTGTTATCAAGTGATTTGAACTGTTACTCAAACAACAAAGCTAATCCTAACATTGAAAGTAATAATGGAGTAACAGCTCTTATGTTGGCCAGTCAAAAGGGTCATTATTACCAAGTGGTAGAACTGTACTCAACACAGCAAGTTGATCCTAATATTTCAGAACACTAACATAAGCAATCCAGCCTTGCACATAGCCATTCAAAGTGGTCATTATGAAGTTGGTGGAGCTACTTCTTAATCAACAAGCTGATCCTAATATTCAAAACAAATAATGGAACAACAGCTCTTATACTAGCCAGTCAAAATGGTCATTCACAAGTAGTGGAACTGCCTACTTAAACAACAAGCCGATCCTAAAATTCAGTTACCAGATGGACAAACAGCCCTGTATAGATCCAGTCAAAATGGTCATTATCAAGCGGTGGAACTACTACTCAATAAAACAAGCTGATCCTAATATCAAAAAGAAGAAGATTGGACTGCACTCATGATTGCCAGTGGAAAATGGTTATCATCAAAGTGGTGGAACTGTTACTCAAACAACAAGCCCCAAATATCAAAACATTAATGGAGCAACAGCCTTGCACTTAGCCATCACAATGGTCATTTTCTAGTGGTGAAAATACTTCTCAAAGAACAAACCAATCCTGAAACATTCAAAACAAAGAAGGCTGGACAGCCTTATGCTGGCCAGTAAAATGGTCATTATCAAGTGGTGGAACTGCTACTTTAAAACAAAGCCAATCCTAATATTCAAAACAATAATGAAGCAACGGCCCTTATAATAGCCAGTGAAAAATGGTTATCATCAGTGGTGGAATTGCTTCTCAAACATCAAGCCAAATCTAATATTCTAAAAAAACACTGGAGCAACAGCCTTGCACTTAGCCAGTCACAATGGCAATATCTAGTGGTGAAAATACTACTCAAAGAACAAACCAATCCTAACATTCATGACAAAGAAGGCTGGACAGCCCTTATGCTCGCCAGTAAAATGGTCATTATCAAGTGGTGGAACTGCTACTTAAAGAACAAGCCAATCCTAATATTCAAACATTAATGGAGCACACAGCTTTACACATAGCCTGTCAAAACTGTCATTATCAAGTGGTGAAACTGCTACTCAAACAAACAAATAGATCCTAATATTCAAAACAATAGCAGAGTAAACAGCCTTGCACATAGCCCAGTCAAAGTGGTCATAATCTAATGGTGGAAATACTACTCATGAACAAGCCAATCCTAAACATTCAAGATGAAGATGGCTTGACAGCGCTTATGCTGGCTAGTAAAAATGGTCATTATCAAGTGGTGGAACTTTACTCAAACAACAAGCCAATCCTAATATTCAAGACAATAATGGATCAACAGACCTGTATATAGCCAATCACAATGGTCATGTTGAAGTGATAGAACTACTTCTAAAGCAACAGGCTGATCCTAATGTTCAAAGACAATAATGGAACAACAGCCCTTATGATAGCCAGTCACTATGGTGATTATCAAGTGGTGGAAATGCTACTCAGAGAACAAGCCAATCCTAATATCAAAAAGAAAGGTGATTGGACTGCACTCATGATAGCCAGTCAAAATGGTCATTGTGAAATAGGTGGAACTGCTACTTAAACAACAAGCAAATTGTAAAAATACAATTACCAGATGGGACGAAACAGCCTTATACATAGCCAGTCAAATGGTCATACCAGGTGGTGGAAAACTACTACTCAATCAACAAACTGATCTTGATATCAAAAATGAAGAGATTGGACTGCACTCATGATTGCCAGTGAAAATGGTATCATCAAGTGGTGGAAACTGCTACTCAAACAACAAGCCAATCCTAATGTTCAAAACAATAACGGAGCAACACGCCCTTATGATGGCCAGCCACTATGGTGATTATCAGTATGGTGGGAACTGCTACTGAAACATAAATCTGATCCTAACATTAAAGATAAAAATGGAGTAATAGCTATTTACATAGCCAGTCAAAATGGTCACTCCATGCCAAGGTGGAACTGCTACTTAAACAACATGCTGATCCTAATATTCAATTGCAGATGGACGAACAGCCATGTACTCAGCCAGTGAGAATGGTCATTATCAAGTGGTGGAACTGTTACTCAAACAACAAGCCAATCCTAATATCAGGGAAGAAGATGATTGGACTGCGCTCATGATCGCCAGTGAAAATGGTCAATATCAAGTGATGGAGCTGCTACTTAAAGAACAAGTTGATCCTAACATTCAAGAAAACCATGGCTGGACAGCTCTTATGATAGCCAGTGAAAATGGTCATTATGAAGTGCTGGAACTGCTACTCAAACAACAAGCCAATCCTAATGTTCAAAACAATAACGGAGCAACAGCCCTTATGATGGCCAGCCACTATGGTGATTATCATATAGTGGAACTGCTACTGAAACATCAATCTGATCCAAACATTAAAGATAAAATGGAGTAAACAGCTATTTACATAGCCAGTCAAAATGGTCACTGCCAAGTGGTGGAACTGCTACTTAAACACATGCTGATCCTAATGTTCAAAACAATAATGGAGCAAACAGCCCTTATGAGGCCAGCCACTATGGTGATTATCTTATGGTGGAACTGCTACTGAAACATCAATCTGATCCTAACATTAAAGATAAAAATGGAGTAATAGCTATTTACATAGCCAGTCAAAATGGTCACTGCCAAGTGGTGGAACTGCTACTTAAACAACATGCTGATCCTAATATTCAATTGCAGATGGGACGAACAGCCATGTACTCAGCCAGTGAGAATGGTCATTATCAAGTGGTGGAACTGTTACTCAAACAACACAGCCAATCCTAATATCAGGGAAGAAGATGATTGGACTGCGCTCATGATCGCCAGTGAAAATGGTCATTATCAAGTGATGGAGCTGCTACTTAAAGAACAAGTTGATCCTAACATTCAAGAGAAACATGGCTGGACAGCTCTTATGATAGCCAGTCAAAAATGGTCATTATGAAGTACTGGAACTGCTACTCAAACAACAAGCCAATCCTAATGTTCAAAACAATAACGGAGCAACAGCCCTTATGATGGCCAGCCACTATGGTGATTATCATGAGGTAGAACTGCTACTGAAACATCAAGCCAATCCTCACATTAAGATAAAAAATGGAGTAACAGCTATTTTCAGAGCCAGTCAAAAAGGTAGCTGCCAAGTGGTGGAAACTGCTCCTTAAACACAAGTTGATCCTAATATTCAAGAGAAAGATGGATGGACGGGACTTATGATAGCCTGTCAAAATGGTGATTATCAAGTAGTGGAACTGCTACTCAAACAACAAGCAAATCCTAATATTCAAAGTAATAATGGAATAACAGCACGCACATAGCCAGTCAAAATAGTCATTATCGAGTGGTGGAACTGTTACTTAAACAACAATCAAATCCTAATATTCAAAGTAATAATGGAATAACAGCCCTGCACATAGCTAGTCAAAGTGGTGATTATCAAGTGGTCGAACTGTTAATTAAAGAACTAGTTGAGCTTCACATTCAACAGAATGATGGCTGGACAGCTCTTATGATAGCAGTCAAAAAATGGTCATTATCGAGTGGTGGAACTGCTACTCAAACAACAAGCAAATCCTAACTTTCAAGACAAAGATGGATGGACAGCCCTTATGATAGCCAGTCAGAATAGTGATTATCAAGTGGCTGAGCTGCTGCTCAAACAACAAGCAAATCCTAATATTCAAAGTAATCAAGGAATAACAGCACTGCACATAGTCAGTCGAAATGGTCATTATCAATTGGTGGAACTGCTTCTCAAGAGGAAATCAATTGTAACATTCAAGAGGCAAATGGCCATACAGCCCTTATGATGGCAGGTCAGGATGGTTCATTATCAAGTGCTGGAACTGCTGCTCAAACAACAGGCAAATCCTAATATTCAAAATAGTAATGGAACAACAGTCCTGCACTTAGCCAGTCAAAATGGTCATTATCGAGTGGTGGAACTGCGTTCTCAAAGAACAAGTTGATTGTAAAACATTCTAGAAAAGAATGGTTGGACTGCCCTTATGTTGGCCAGTCAAAATGGTCATTATCAAGTGGTGGGAACTCCTACTCAAGCAACAAGCAAATCCTAATATTCAAAATGATAATGGAAGTACAGCACTGCATATAGCTAGTCTAAATAGTCATTATCGAGTGGTAGAACTGCTTCTCAAAGAACAAATCAATCATAACATTCAAGCGAAGAATGGCTGGACAGCCCTTATGATGGCCAGTCGAAATGGTCATTATCAAGTGGTGGAATTGCTACTTAAACAACAAGCCAATCCTAATTTCAAAATGATAATGGAAGTACAGTACTGCACATAGCTAGTCTAAATGGTGATTATGAAATGGTGGAGCTACTTCTCAAAGAACAAGTTAATCCTAATAGTAAAGATAAAGATGGCTGTACGGCCTTATGATAGCCAGTCAAAAAATGATCATCATATGTGGAACTGCTACTCAAACTACAAGCTGATCCTAATATTCAAAGCAAAAATGGAACAACAGCCTTATGATAGCCAGGTCACAATGTCATTATCAAGTGGCAGAGCTGCTACTCAAACAACAAGCTGATCCTGATACTAAAAATATTAATGGAACAACAGCCCTGTACATAGCCAGTCAAAATGGTCATTATGAAATACGTGAAACTCTACTTCAGGAAAAGCTGATCCTGATATTCGAAACAAAAATGGAGTATCGCCAGTTTACACTGCTCGTGAAAAAGTCATTATAAAGTGGTTAAACTGCTACAAGAAGACGAGTAGTACTAAGTATGATTCCAAAAATTGTTGATCCTTTGAATATTTTAAAAACAATTTTCTTGCTTATATTTACTTAGAAAGATTGAAAGTTGAAATGTCATTTCATTTGTTTTTTTTATTTCTGTAGAAACTTTATAGATCACTACTTAACTTACTCATTTAATGTACAATATCTTTTCTTCAGGCTATTTTAAATGAAATGTTTATTCTAGTACTTAGAGTTTTTGTTGTTCACTTTTTTTTATCTAAATGTGTCCTGATATGACAACATCAAAATTTTCTAATAAGGAAAGGACATACTTATTCCAATAATAACAGTAAAATATTAGTATGATGACATGTTATATTGTCTAGTAAATACTTCATGTACCCAATTACATGAATGGATATAGAATTACATGAAGATAATGGGACAAAGTATATGTAACACTACACAGATTATAATCTCACAATGTTGTTTTGTCTTGTCTAGGAGCACATATACTTTATATTGTACTATATTATACTTTTAAACAGAGCATACCTATAATATTGTCCCAACCTTACTCAATTAAAGATTCTGGCAGTTTTTCAAATTCCTGGCAAAGGAACTTGTGATTGTTTTAAATACTAAAAGTGAAATTTGCAGTTATTGCTAGTTATTTAAGTAAAAGTTATCCA
The DNA here is from genome assembly GCF_016097555.1 of Gigantopelta aegis. Taxonomy (NCBI): domain Eukaryota; kingdom Metazoa; phylum Mollusca; class Gastropoda; order Neomphalida; family Peltospiridae; genus Gigantopelta; species Gigantopelta aegis. The sequence goes on from NW_024533069.1 coordinate 36,086, forward strand.
ATGTCAGCAATTCCTGATCTAAGACAATAGCTAAATATACCTGGTTAATAAATTATTCACTAATACAAATAGTTAAAACTCTAATGATAATTATAAATGTTTGCCACTAAAAAAGTCAGGAAACTTTTAGCTACTTTCCCTTTGATTCTCTATTCAACAAGTTATATACTCATGGTTTAGAAAAGGACTGACTCTACACATCAACTTGTTTTTTGATGATCATCAATAACCATAACAAAAACTATCTTCACATTCATGTTGAACAACAACAACAACACAATTAAATTTGCCACATCTAATCACACACATTACTGCACCACTAGTATTTTATATATGTGTCTACAAAGTATATGTCATTAATTTCACCTAATGAGGTGTTATGTATCAAATGTTGACCTTTATCCATGTAAAAAATTAGGACTAGCAGATATGTAAAATGGGAAATTTCGAATAACTATAGTGAGTGGTATATTGCAGCCAGCAGACAGAGTAATTTACATTAAAATGTTTTACTGTTATAGTAAACACTTTTGTATTATTGGATAACCCTTATATTTGAAAGTACATAGTTTTTAATATCTCCTCATAATCTTACTATTCGATTTTAGTGGTAGTAACTCAGTACTAAGATTGTGACATAGACTAAAACTCCAGTACCATCTGTTAACATTGACCCTTGACCTCTGGCATTATGTAATTATGTATATTGTCAATCGTTTTATTTTATTTCTTAACATTAATATTTTAACATAAAATATTCATTCAGCACACAAAATCCTATATTTAAAAAGTACATATTGTTTGCCATTATTCATTATTGCATAAATCATTTTCTAAAAGATTATTTTACATCTAAACTCAATCAATTCAATTTGTGTGTAAATTAACTAGAAGTAGTTTCAATAATAAATCTTAGCTAGAGAGTATATGTAAAAGTGTCTATTTATCATTTAAATTAACTCAGTATAAAAACTGTCAGCATATCATTATAGTACTTAAGTACATTACTCCTGTTCTATACCTAGATCTATTACACAAATGTATCCTTGTAAGAGACTTTTTTGTAGTCATTTTCTTGTTCATCATGTAGTGGCACTCAGTGTTTTTATATATTGCATTGTTTCATTCATCTTGTTCCTCTGACTACATTATAAAATGTATGAATGGTTTCCAATAAACCTATAAGTTATTAGCTTGTTACTTTTGTTTTCTTCTACCAGTAAAAAATTACCATATATAATAGACTGTAAACATGTACAAATATTCTTTACAAAAATGTACTTGTCTATTAATTCAATTATTTAAATGAAAGTGATACTAGTAGCAATAACTTTAATGTAATATAAACTACTTAATTGAATCATACAAGTTGTGTGATCATGAGTCATTAATAAAAGTAGAATAATGCCTGCAATCAATAGATGCTCTATCCTTAGCTGCTACCTCGTATGGAAGTACTATTATATACATATGACATTAAAGTTACTGCCATCACTGCTATACAGCCTGACCAATAGACATCTTATTATATTAATGTACATCCTATTACATAATTATGATAATCTTTATGATGATGAATTAAGGTAAGTCAAAACTCCACCCCCTCACTTTGTATGGGCTGTATATCCCATATTATCATACTGTGATAAGCATATTGTACTCTATCAATATAGTACGTCTGGACTTGTTACTAAGAGCTTATGTATAATTTGTATAGTTATCTTGTGTGGTACTTACCAACTCATTACATTTTCATGTAAACTAACATGTTGAAACATAAATTGTTAAGTCTTTAAAAACTTTCCTACAAATTAAGAAATGATCATATAACACTTTGTAATTATCAACTTGTCTCAAAGAATGGATATCATAATCAAATTTGAGTTGTATTAACTTATGTCATGTTGTAGTTTAGTGGAATTCCAATAACTACCCATGGTCATCAACCTAACTTGGCCATGGTGTCATAGTTGCAAACTTTTTGTGTTTATATTGAAGCTTTTGCACTTCCTTACTTGTCCACCAACTCATCTTAATATAGCTTACTTTCACTAGTAAAGTACTTTTAACAGTTTTCTAAACTTTTCTGATGAAATTAGAGAACTCTTGTGCAGAACATTCATTAATAATATACAAATTACGTGTTATGTCAAACATACTGGTATGCAAAGAATGCAAAGCTTTTTTTTGGAATTTCCCCTGATGTGTGACTTCTTAAATTGCTAGAATTCTACTTTATTTTAATAAACTTGCAGGTTTGCAAGGTCTTTTTTAAAATTTCTCTAGAAACTCAATCCTAGCCAGAGTTATAACACTGAGTTAGTGGTTCATTCTCAGCTTGAACGATTATTGTACCTAAGTTTTTTTACCGAGACTTGTTTGGTTAAATATAATTAAGAATTTGCAAAGTAAATCCTCATTCCATTTAAAACTCATAAGGATTGATGATACTTTCTATATTGACCTTTACTGATACATTTTTAAAATTATTGTATTAATTTATCAATCACATGTCTATATTTAAAACAGTTTCTAACATTTACAATGTTCTATATATAAGCTTATTAATTGGATGACTGCTAAATAAATTGATTGTTTTTAGCCAATTTATGTATATATTGGTTGCATGCATCCCTCCTTACATATAGCTTCTAGTCCAGTATCTTATCATTGTCCTACCAACTAGCTACACAAATAGTCTATTTCATTTTATATTTACTACATTAGCAATGAAACTCTACACTATGTTTACTTTATCCATCAATAATTTGCTTGCATACATCATCTATATAACCATATATTGGTTAAATCAACCAATCAATTTTTACAATGATATATAGTGTTTATTCACACATTATGATAAGTGCATATACTAATTATAGCATCACCATTTTGACCTTATTTGGTCAAACACCACCCATCACTAATATAAGAATTTTATTAATACAAAATTTATTATTACAATTTTCACGATATATTGTACTTATGGGATGTCGATATGTATTAGGAGCTTTCAAGAGAAGTTCATTGATTGCCATAATCACATCAAACAGCAGCCTCTAAAAAATTTCACATAAGCGATAATATCAGTGAACAGTGTCTAGAAAAGTGACAAAGAACTTCTTTACAGTGATTTAGGAAGCAAAAACAACTTTGATGATCTTAAATTGATATAAAGCAAAGCAAACATTGATAATCTAAGCTATTACTCTCCCTGCATCAAAATGCTGACGAAGCTGTTGCTAAGGAGCTAGTGAAGGTCTAATCTATTATAATTAAAAGCTGATGAAATTATTCTTAATGGAAATATCATTTCACTAGAAAGTGGCAATCACTATATTGTGTTCTCTAATGATACCATAAAGGGAAAGTCCAGAAGATGATGATGCCCAACAATGACGCCCTTTATAGGTGACCAATGTATGAACATATTCACTTGAAGACCTGACCTCCATTAGATGACTGTGACTTTAATGTTGTGTCAAATACAGTATGTCCTACCTATCATTTCGGTTCAATAATCCAAGATTTGAGATTCCTTGATACTTATGCTATCATGTATATATACTGTCTTTAATAATTATTTCAATTTAAATTAATAAAACACAAAGGTTCAGTTTATGAACCTCTGCTCAATTCCACCACTTACTGTTCAAAGTGAACTCAAAAGAAAATGTACCCAGATATTTTGCTTAATATTACAAAACAAATTATCAAGCATTTGAATCATATTGCATGTACAATATTGTTGATAAATTGCCACTTGTCAAAAACATATATGATTCATGTGGTTTAGATAGATATTCAAGATACAAGTTTCATCACATAGGATCAATATTGAGTACTTATTTTATCTAACTCTAAACAAGTATTTGAGTCATTACACATATAGCAGTAGAGAGAACAATTGTCAAGAAGCAAATTATATTAAACAAAATAAATAATATGATATCCATTAACGACAAGTATATAATTACAATGCAACGTATGTGCTTCCTCCTTAAATTTGTAAGATGAAATGACTTCTGTCATAATTCACAACAAGCATGCTAGTATATGTATACATGTATATATATATATATATATATATATATATATATATATATATATATATCTATATATATCATGCTCAATGAGTAATGGTACATAGTATGATAATATTGGATAATATATATATATACTATAATATGTGATGGGTGGAGTTTGATAAAATACAATGTTATGAATACACTACTTATTGATAACATGATATCTGTAACACAAATAGATTACTACATCAGTGATGGGTGGAGTTTTGACCAAAATAAGGCCACAATAGTGAACTGTAGAATACATTATCTAATAATAACATGATGTACATACATAACCAGATGACTGCATCAGTGATGGGTGGAGTTTTTGACCAAATAAGGCCATAATAGTGAACTATTTGAGCACATTACTTATTAATAACATAAGATACGTAACAAATGCCACATAATTTTGATTGAAAAGACAAAGTTCCAAAGTGGTGAGCACAAAAAAGAAAACATGATAGCTTATCTATAGTTATATCAGTTTGTAGAGATGACAGATCATAAACTTGAAGCTAGTATTGTTTGAACCAGCAGGTGCTAAGGAAGAAGCAGTGGCTGTGTCCACTTCAATAGGTATATATATATAGATATACATCATGCCATATTACAGTATAACATTATTTAATCAATCTGTAGTCAGTTGCATTGCGTATATTACAAGATAAGTTGTAGCCTTGTCCACAGGCTCTCAGGATTTTATGTGGGAGAGACTCAAGCAAAAAGAGAGCCTAAAAACTCACATTATGATTATACCATGCATGTGTGCAAAATCCCCCATACACAGGTTTTTCATGATATACTAAGTCCATCTGGGACCAACTTAAACATAAAATATTCAAAAGTATAGCATCTCATAACTTAGACACAAAGAATTATCACCCACACACCACATTATATATATATACATAAAAATTACCTGTTTACTTAAACCAACTATGTAGCTTACATCAGTGGATGGATACTATGAAATTCAAAATTCATGTGAATTACACGTTGTATAATTTGTTGCTTTGTAATTATATATCATACCAAGAAATTATGCAGTGCACAGTAAACTCTAAATAAGTATAGATTCCATAGTAAATCACTGATGTAAAGCTATAAATTGGTTATTAAATAACTGATTAACCACTACAGTCCTATATAGATGATCAACTATAGTGTAAAGGATATAATTATAGACATTATAAACATAACTCTATATACAACACAGATCCTTATTGGGGAATTTATCGCTTGTTGAGTTATATAAAACTGTGCATTTCAGTTAGTATCAAACAGGATATGCAACCCCCATGAGTATGAACCATAAAAACCAACAATTTTTTTTAGTCTGTGGATGTTCTCTCTAATTATTTTTTTCTTTTCAGTAGTTGTAGATATCAATAAACTGCATAGAACCTGCAGAATGTACTTGCAAAGCAGTTCAGCTCATTAAATGGTGCTTTAAAAAACTGTCTCAAAGATGTTGCTAATGAAATGTTTTCAAAAAACTTAATCTCTAAGTAGTCAAGGATTCACCCACATATGACAGTGTAATTCATGAGTTTGAAGCAGGAATGACATATGTGAGAGACATTACTCAGTTAGAGAGTACTGCCAAACGTTTTTAGATTGTCTCTATAATGGTAGTCAAGGTGGTCCTGCTATATTTGCTGCTCAAAATTTGGCTGAAGAATGGAAAAAGGATGTCCAGGAAGTCCATAGCATATCACTATCAATTTATTGTCTTAAAGAAATACCAAAGTAAGTGCAAAGATAAATGATAATACCTTTACTATTTTTCATTATCCAGAACAAAATAATGAAATGCCAAAATGTAAATTACAAGAAACACCAGCAATTCAATCTAGAACCCAAAAGAAGAGCGAGTTCATGTTCTTCAAAGGGTTCTCCAAAACATTCACCATAACTGAACCAGAGCAAGGTAGGCCTGTGTATGAATTATTAACAATATAGTTTATTTCCATAATATAGGCAGCAGAGTGCTGTTACAAGTCAAGATAAAATTCAAAATGTGATGAACATTTACTTGAAGAACAACATTATCCTTTGCAAGTTGTATTAAAAGACTGTCTTCCACAAGTTGCCGCAGAAATGTTCAGTAAGAAATTAATCTCCCATTTTGGCATTTCATTACAAAATAATGAATGCCAAATGTAAATTACAAGAAAACACCAGCAATTCAATCTAGAACCCAAAAGAAGAGCGAGTTCATGTTCTTCAAAGGGTTCTTCCAAAACATTCACCATAACTGAACCCGAGCAAGGTAGGCCTGTGGTATGAATTATTAACAATATAGTTTATTTCCATAATATAGGCATGCAGAGTGCTGTTACAAGTCAAGATAAAATTCAAAATGTGATGAAAACTTTACTTGAAGAACAACATTATCCTTTGCAAGTTGTACTAAAAAGATTGTCTTCCACAAGTGCTACAGAAATGTTCAGTAGAAAATTAATCTCCCAATCTGTAAAAGATGATCCAACTTTTGATAAGATAATTGATGAGTTTGTGGCAGGAATGAAATCAAAAGACATTCATGCATTACAGGGATCATTTAAATCATTTCTTCAAATTCTCTCCAACCAATGTCCCCAGCATGTGATACAGCTATTCATTTGATGTCTGAGTTAAGTGATAATGAAATATTCATCAATAGCGAAGGTATCAGGATGTCAAAGTAAACGAAGAGGACAGAGTTTGAAAGAACTACGACGTCTTCAACTACAGTTTGCTCCTCTAATGACAACATTTAAAAATGAGCTTAAAGACAAAGTGAAAGATAAAGAAACACTTGAGAACTCATTGATTATGTACTAAATTTTATACCTATGGCCAGAGAAGGAGCTCGATAATATTCAAGATTTAAATGAACTATTTAAAAAAGCTCATCGCTATTTTGACTTCTTGGACTGTGAACTTATAGTAGCAAATTGCTGCAGAATCAAAATATATATCAAAAGAACTATCTGCAGAAATACAAAAACACTCTGAGCAAGCAGCTAATTTAGAAGCTCTCAATCAGTCAAAGAACTAGGAGATTGCTTGTTAAAAATATACAATCCATACTTAAAAATCCTGAAAATGCACCAAAAGCTCTTATTAAGTTAAACAAGCCTGGAATCAAGTAACATAGATGGACTTTACTTATTAATCAAACATTTCCTCCCACAACATGGAGAAGCAATCCCTTCTAAACCACATAACAATCTCAGCTAGGTCTGTACTTATTAACTACATTGTACGAGAATCTCAAGTTGACTATCTTATAGCTTATGCTCAAGACAAGTTGCAGTTTATGCGTCTCATTGGTATGTTTAGTTTAGTCATCAATGGCACACCAATACTAGCTGATGAAGATGAGAATGATAACTTTACTTTTGATGTTGCTCTTCTTGAAGCAGCAAAAGTTGGTCAATTAAAGCAGTTCAATTTCTTCTAGAGTTAGGAGCCAATGTGAATATTGCTCTTCTAAAGCATTACAGGATGATCAAAATTGAAGCAGTTTCAGTTTCTTATGGAGTTAGGAGGTAACATTGATGATGCTCTTCTTGAAGTAGCAAAAGTTGGTCAAAGTGAGCAGTATGCTTACTTCTTAAATATGGTGCAAGGATTAATCACCAAAATGAAAATGGCTTAACTCCACTAATGCTAGCTACGGTAAGTGGACATGAACAAGTTCTAGAAACACTAATATTAGCTGGAGCTAACGTTAACTTTCAACATAATAAAGGCTTGGACACCACTTACAATAGCAAGTGAAAAAAAGGTCACACCAGCTTGTTAAGCTACTGCTTAAAGAGACGCCGATGTGAATATCCAGACAAAAAATAGAGTGACCGCCCTAATGTTAGCTAGTCTAAATGGCCATTAGATGTTGCTGAAACTACTAATCAATGCTGATGCAGATGTTAACATTCAAGGAAAAAAAATGGAGTCACTGCCCTAATGCTAGCCTGTCAAAATGGTCATACCAAAGTTGCTGAAACTACTACTCAAAGAAAACACAGATGTGAATATTCAGGAAATAAATGGATGGGGACTGCCACAATGATAGCCATTGTTAATGGTCATACTGAGATTGCTGAACTATTACTGAAAGCTGATGCAGATGTTAACATCAAGAAACAAATGGAGTGACTGCTCTAATGCTAACCAGTGAACGTGGTATACAACAATTGCTGAACTACTACTCAAAGAGAAAGCAGATGTGAATATTCAAGAAAAAAAAGGATGGACTGCACTAATGAAAGCCATTAAAATGGTCATACTGCTGTTGCTGAACTACTATTCAAAGCTGATGCAGACTTAACATACAGGGAAAAAATGGAGTGACAGCCTTAATGCTAGCCAGTCAATATGGTCATACCAAGATGGCTGACAAAAAAAAAAAACTACTCAAACAGAATGCAGATGTTAACATTCAAGCAAAAAATGATTTTTTGCCTTAATGCTAGCTAGTCTAAATGGTCACACACAGGTTGCTGAACTATTACTGAAAGAGAATGCAGATATTAATATTCAGACAAAAAATGGGATGGACTTCCTAATGATAGCCATTCAGAATGGTCACACCCAGGTTGCAGAATTATTACTCAAAGCAGATGCATATGTTTAATACTCAGGATGAAGTGGATTGACTGCCCTGATGCTAGCAAGTCAAAAGGGTGATACTCAACTTGTTTGAACTACTACTCCATGCTAATACAGATGTTAATATACAGGCAAAAAATAGAGTGGACTGCCCTAATGTTAGCTAGTCAAAATGGTCATACACAAGTGGTTGAGCTAATAGTGGAAGAACTTGTAGACATTGATTTTCGGGGAAAAAATGGAAATACAGCCTTAATGCTAGCTAGTATTAATGACATCTTGAAGTAGCTGAATGTTTACTACAATCACAAGCAGATCCTCATATAATAGCATACAATGGACAAACAGCATTTTCATTAGCAGCTTATAGTGGTAACAGAGATCTTGTTAATATGCTCTTTGACAAAGCTGAACCCACTACCGATGAGATTGAAAAAGCAGTAGTACTATCATGTTATGGTGGTCACCCTACTCTCATTACATTTCTCTCAAATGAACTTCCACACCTCAATAATCATCAGAGAGAACTACTAGGACTCATGTGTTAAAGGAGATTTAGGTGCAGTTATATGGAAGACATCAGATAGTCCAGATACTCAACTGGTACTTGGTCTTACTCCACTCATGGTAGCCTCATCATGTGGACATGTTGATATAGTGGATGCTCTCATACAAGCTGGAGCTGATGTCAATTAAACACGAAAGTCACTTAGGGTTTACTCCTTTGTTCTTTGCAATAAAAGGAGGACGATCCTTTTAATAGTAGAGGCACTCTTAATGTATGGTGCCACTCCTAATATTATTGCTGTTACTAATGAAACTCCATTAGATGTAGCTATCAGAATTAGTGAGACATTTGAAATGGATGGTATTAGTGAGCTATTAATCAAATATGGAGGTCAGACAAAATTACAATCACAGAGAGGAAACAAATCAGAACGAAAGACATCATTTCTAACATTTGATGAACTAAAAACCACACCTAAATCATTGCAAACAACACAAAAAATGTCAACTATAAAACTCTTTGAAGATAAAGGTGACACTATCAAGAGCATGACAAAGCAAGAATATCAAGTTTCTTCATCCTTTATTGATTTATTCACTTAAACCACATTACTCATACATTTAGAGATATCAGTGTAAAACAAGATAGCACAAAAAATGTCAATGAAGTATAATTTTTATATGTGCTGTCAATATTAACTAATTATATTTGTTATTGTATACTGTATGTCTTCTATCTTTTTTGGTAAATTAAATGTAATAATTTCCCACATTAATTAACTTAGATCTCTTTCAAACAAAATTTGCATTACACTACAGAATCATTGGTATGATCCACTCATGAAGGACTTCATTTGCTAATTAGACATCTACTCCCTTACAGATTGAGACAATCACTGCTGCAGTATATTGAAATAGAGACAGGTTCAATTTCAAATAAATTACATCATCCATAAATCGCAAGTTGACTGTCTTACAGCTAATGCTTAAGGCGGCTACAGTTTATGCATGTTATTGGAGGTATGATTTAAAAATTAATGGTTAATGCATCTTCAAAGATAATGGGAATGAGGATTTTACTTTTGATAGTACTCTTCTCAAAGCAGTACAAGTTGGTCATGTTGATGCAATTAAATTTCTTCTAGAGTTAGGAGGTAACATTGATGATGTCCTGATATTTACATTCAAGACAACAAAAATTAACTACACTAACAATAGCTTGTGAAATGAACTCGTATACAATATGTAATTATCTACTTCAACAAAGAAAAGTCCATGAAAAAACCTTCATTACTGCCTGTCGACATGTCTGTTCAAATGTAATCTGTCTACTACAATACTCATCATCCCACATCTCTATTAATAGCAATGATAAAATAGTGGCTGATAGTCAAAAGCTTGATCAGAACTTTGTGTCCCTAGTACAACTATCAAAGAGCGATTTTCTGTAATGATTAAAAATGGATCATGCAAGTTAGTAACTATTGCTCAACATATTGAAGAATACACTGAAAAGAAAGGGTTGACTAAAGTTGCAACTATTGATGAACTATTTAACAAGATTAGGTCACACTCTCATTTTCTTAATTGTCACTTAATTGGACACCTTGTACAACACTTTCTTTCAGGAGACATCCTTGAAAGTAGAGTCAAAGAGTATTCAGATGAGCTTAGAGTATTTGAAGAGTCAGCTAAATTAATAGATATTCAGAATGCTAATGACAAATACATCTATCAAAAACAAGATGTCACTGAGCTAACTTGTAAAATTATCATCAAACTAAATGTCATATGGAAACAATGACATTAAAGGGTCTACATATTCTAATTAACTGGATATTTGCAGAAAAAGGGAAAACATCTAAACTACATTCACATCGAATATGAATTACTATGTATCACATTCCTAGCACCTAGTTCACAATGCCATTCTCTTAAAGATATGGCAGTAACTAAAAGAGATCTTTCCTATCAAGTTGGCATCTTTAAAATGTACATTACAACCATTCTATCATAGTAAATGATGAAAATTATAGTTTTATGTTTGAGCATTCTCTTCTACAAGCAGCAAAAGATGGCCTGATAAATGATGTGGAATTACCACTGCAGTTAGGAGCTCATATCAACTATCAATGCAAAGAAGGAGGAGCAAAGACCAAATGAAACAGACAAAGTTGTATCAACACAATCCACAAAATAATGTTCATCATCTTGGTGGAGAAAAATGGTTGGACAGCCCTTATGATATCTAGTGCAAATGGTCATTATCAAGTAGTGGAACTGATTCTCAAACAACAAGCTGACCCTAATATCAATTGCAAGATGGACAACAGCACTTTACATAGCCAGTGAAAATTGGTCATTATCAAGTGGTGGAACTGCTACTCAGACAAACAGTTGATCTTAACATACAAGATGAAATTGGAGGAACAGCCCTTATGATAGCCAGTCAAAAAAGGTCATTATCAAGTTGTGGAACTTCTCAAAGAACAAGTCAATCCTATATTCAATTGCCAAATGGAGGAACAGCCCTTTACTTAGCTAGTCAAGAAGGTCATTATCAAGTGGTGGAATTGTTACTCAAAGAACAAACTGATCCTAATATACAAGATTAAACTGGAGCAACATCTCTTATGATAGCCAGTCAAAATGGTCATTATCAAGTGGTGGCACTGGTTCTCAAAGAACAAGCTGTTTCCCAATATTCAATTATCAGATGGACGAACAGCCCTTTACTTAGCCAGAGAAAATGGTCATTATCAAGTGCTTCTTAAACAACAAGCAGATCCTAACATACAAAATGAAAATGGACAAAAAGCCCTATGATAGCCAGTGCAGAAGGTCATCATCAAGTGGTTTGAACTGTTACTTAGTCAATTCTAAACATCATTAGCAATTAGGAATAAACAAGTTTAGTCAAGCAGAAGGAAGGACAGAGCAGGGAGGCTATTATTGAAGGATGACATTTAAATATTTTGAATAAAAAATAGCCTCAAGAAAACAATTGATTTTCATTTTCATGATTAATTTGGATTATAAAACTAGTCTGTATATTATAACTTCAGCTTTGACTGACTTTATGGAAAAACTAAGCACTTTGTTGTAAAAAAGCTGCCAATATAGTTATGTCATCACTTTGTTATATATTCATATTTCAAAGAAACATCTAAATGACAACTATGGTCATACTGAAGTAGTTTAGTTTTTCAGGAGTTAGGAGAATAGGAGCTAATGTGGATGTTGCCCTTCTTGAATGAACTCATCTTAACCTAATATTCAAAGCAAAAAAGGGATGACAGCCCCTGTACATACCAGTGAAAACGGTCATTATAAAGTTGTGAAACTGCTACTTTAGAACAGTTAGAGCTATATTGGATAGTTAAAGCTTATTTTGGTCACAGTAATATTATTGCATAAATTATAGTAATTTACCTAATGCAGGAAGTCACACACTTGTAGGTCTTCAAGATTGTTTTCAGTTGTGTTTTGTACGCTTAATGAACTGTCCCTGATAGTAAATACAATTATGTAAAACTTTTTATAATATCAATATATTATATATAATTATTAACAATTAACAATAATAATATAGTCACATAATATTATATGCAATAATGTTTTGGTTATTGCCAGGTGAAGAAAAGCATGTTCATGTCAGTGTGCTTCAGTGGATTTTACAATCTAATTAAAAAGGAAAATGATTTTTTTTCTTGGTTTTTGGGAAGTGTTGCTTGTGCACATAATGCAATAGGATTTAAATAACTATACAAATGTTTTGCAATGCAATAAAATTTACGTACATTATTCAGATAAAAAGAATATCCAACTACTGTTAATAACTTACTGTTTTTATTGTAATGTTTTGATTATTATATGATACATATATGGACTAGCGCATACAAGTTTCTCATATATTGTATACATATAAGATTAGCACATATAGGTGTCTCATATATTGTATACATTATTATATGATACATATATGATTAGCACATATAGGTGTCTCATATATTGTATAAATAACATACATAAAACATTATGTATATGATACATGCATGATGAGTGCATACAGGTGTCTTATATACTAATTTAAAGTGTGATAAATATATATATAAAAACTGTAATCATATATACAGTTCAGATATGAGACAGGTGTGATCAAAAATCACACGTGTAGCAAATTTATACAAACAAACTTTAAATCATGTCAGATATTAACCAATTACTATGGCACATGTTATGCTTGACTGAAAAATTGTGTATCTAACAAGTAAGTATAAAATTATAACAGCTAGAACAAATGCCCAACAGTAATAGTCAGGCCAAGCTCTTTACTCAGAGATCATTGTTGATTCCAATATTCAGAGTAAGAATGAAAAAACAGCCCTGTATGCAGCCAGTATAAGTGGACAATATCAAATGGTGGAACTGTTACTTAAAGAACATGTGTTAGCAGACATAAATATTCAGTAAAAGATGGACAAACACGCCCTGGTCATAGATAGTACAAATGATCATTATGAAGTGGTGGAATCGTTAATCAAAGAAAAAGGCTGATTCCCAATTTCAGGATAAAAGATGAACAAATGTCCTAAAACGTAGCCAGCGGAAAAAGGCTATTATCAAGTGGTAGAAGAAAACTACTCCAGTCCCAATATCAATACAGGACAATGAACAATGGCTCTGATGGTGCCATGCAGTCCAGGAGGCATTATAAACTGTCAAACTACTTAATACTTATAATGAAGTAAAGTATATAGCAAAATGTGTGTACTAAAACATGAAGTTATAGAACAAACGTTTAACATCAAAGATGGGACTAAAGAAGTTTTTTTGTATTCTTGTAATGTATTACTAAAATTGAAAAATTAGTAGGTTAGTTCTACATTGATTTACTTGTAAGTGACAATCATTTGAAACAATTGAGTGTTATCTTTTGTTTATAATAAGCGAATACTGCTATTGAATTGGTACTGTTATCAGTTTTCACCATTATGACCTTATTTGTTGAAACCACACCCATTATTAATTTCCAATAATAATGTACATGTATGATATAATCTTATACCTCATGTTCATTGGTGTAAGACAAATTTTGCATTTCAAAATCAATTGATAATTATCATTATCATTAAATGACAGGTAGTGATGTCATCATATATGACATGGGTATATGTCTTGGGTTTTCAACTGTTATATGTACTACAAGCTGGTACTGATAAGATACTAGATGATGGACTTTGACTTAGAACTATAGTATATCACTAAATGTTACTGATGGTAGGATAACATAAGGTACGTGCTATGCATGTACATTTAACTAGGTTGTATTGCCCTCAATATACATGAATAGAGCAAACATTAATTACTTCTAGAGCCAAGAGTGGCATTAACATTTAATAAACTAAATTTGCACCTAAATCATTATAATAAAAAAACGTGACAGTATTTAAACCCTTCAAAGCATAAAGGTGACACTATCAAAAGGAAGCTAAAGCAAGAAAGCAAGAATACCAAATTTCTCATCCTTTATTAAGTTACTCACTTAAACCACAATACTCATACATTAAGAGATAACAGTGTAAAACAAGATAGAACAAGAAAGAAGAGAAAGAATTTATAATTTTTATAAGTTTGCTGTTAACCACAATATACATATTGGTTATTACATACTGTCATGTCTATATCTTTTTTTAAAGTAAATGTACCAATGTACCACATTTTATAGTACTTAGCTGAATCATCTATTTTCATTTTACACTGTATACTAAATTTACACATTTATAAGAGTGTTTTCTTTCAAATGGGAAAGGTCTATAATTAAAACTCTGCATCTAATAATATTCTAATCACACAGTGAACATATTGAGTGTTAAGACATAGCTAGAGAGTACTAAAGTGTTTATGGTAGAAAACCATCCTAGACATAGATTGTCTTATGTACACATTTAGTCTATGTAATCTGTACCCACTTGGGATATTGTAGATACTGACTTTAATTAACTATTCTCTGTTTATAATTAGTTATATATTAAACATCTCTATAGAAGAGGCTATGTCCAAGTTTTATTGAAATCACAACTTACTTTAATGAATGTTATAGTGAAGTGTACACTAATAAAATAGCTTGTGTATTTAATTAAGATTGTAATATTCATATTTGACATTTTTTTTTAATGAAAGAAAATAGATATTCATGTCTTAATATTGGGTTAATTAAGAGTATGTGTCAATAGAGGTTGATATGACATCATTGACCATACATATATCATACAACAACAGCCATAAGCATAATCAAAACATGGTGGTGGAATGCAAAGACCTGTTTATATGGGATTTCTGTTTGTGACTTGGGTGAATGGTGAAAAACATTCTTTCTAACTTATTCCTAACCAGGAGTTATAACACTGAGTTAGTGGTCATTCTCAACTTGAACAGAGTATAGTACCTATACTTAAAACCCTTATCCAATCATTGTTTTAAATGCTAATCACACAACAAACATGTTGTGTGATTAGTTGAGAGTTAGTAGAAAAAAATACAAAACCCACACCAGAACATCATCTTAGTTACAGATTGTCTTACATTCAGTGTATATAATTTGTGCACTATAAGAGCTGGCCATAATCAAGAGGACAGTTGTAATTAGTTCAATATTAATAAAATGGCACATCTAGAAGAGAATATATCCAATTTTTATTGAAATCACTACTTTTATTGTTGAATCATTCAATTAGTATACTCTCCTATTTTTTTAAAACTCTTACAAAATTTCTAGTTTGTAGTTATTAGTTAAATGGAATGAAAACATCATCCCATCCCTAGAATAAACATTATAGTACATTGTTTAAGCCAAGAGTATGTATATATATGTACAAGAATGTGTATATATTATACTGAGACTTTAATCACATTTAATTGTAGATAAGCATAATAGCTTTCTGTTTCCTGTCTATTTAATCATTTAATCAAGGATTGTGATATTCATATTTGACACTTTTTAATTAAAGAAATATTGTTATTCATATTCTTAATATTGTGTTAATTAAGAGTAGGTGTTAATAGAAATTAATTTAACAATATTGACCACACGTATATTATACAACCACCATGATAGTCTTAATGGGGAGTGTGTCTTACTCAAATCCATAATTTATAAGAATGTGAACTTAAGTCATAGAATACATGTACTTGTATTTCAGCAGATTATTTTCTGTTATGTCTAGCCTACTGACTAATAGTGACTAGATATTAGGAGGAGGACATTTGTTTGAAATTGTCTTCTTGGTCACATTTTGAAGGTTTCTGGTTGTAGTATATAAAAAAGATATTTATTAACTATACTATATTTGTGGGTACTTATTTATTAGCCTACCTGCATAAATGCTTATTTATCTTGCAATGTTCAAACATTACCATAATACATTCTAAATTCACTTATAGTTAATCTTAATGTGTGTAGTACAGACAAATGTATCAAGTTCATTGTTTCTTAGCATTCATGTAATTTCTGTTATACTATAGCTAATAAAATATAAAAATCTAATTGGTGGGGCTAGATGACTAACGTATATTAATGTTAACTGACTTCAGAATACACTGTAGTAAATAAAACTGTTTGTCAATAATATCTTTTACCATTTTCTTTACATGTCATGAATTAATTTCTAGTCACAACATAATGCTCAGTGTATTCAAGTTTGTAATTAATATCTTTAAAATTTCAAAGTTAGCTTTAAATGTTGTATCACTTATAAGCAAAGTATTGTTATAAGGACATATTAAATATGTGTATTTAATACATGATAAAGTTTATTGTAATGGATTTTCAGCATCATATAGAATAGATATTTTTAACATTCTTGTAGTCTATCGCTAAATTAAAAAATTAGTAGATTAATTTTACATTGGTATACTACTGTTGGTGGCATATATTTGAAAATAATTTAGTATTTTTTTAATCATTATAAGTGGATACTGCTGTATCAACTATTACTGTGATCATATCATCCATCGTTGTAACCTTATTTGATCAAAAACTCCACCCATCACTAATTTGCATAATAATATACATGTATGAATAAAACTTGTACCTTGTGCTCATTGGTACCGGTATAAGACAAATCTGATTTGATTTGATTGAGTAGATGCAAATTAATTTATATTTTTTTGCTTGTCTAGGGCCCAGTTTAACTAATGAATATCACCCTCTTATCTTGTCTTTAACTTCCCAACAACAGACTATGATAATCTAATAGGATAGTATAAACGATTTATGAGATATTGGTATTGTGTAAAGTGATGTAGCTATTTTATGTCAGAACTTATTCTATGGGATAACTGTCTTTAATGTAACTTATATATTGGATATATCAATTAGTGATAGGTGGAATTTTGACCAAATAAGGTCACAACAGCAATACACATGAATATATGTACTTCTTCATAACAGCATATTATATGTCTATTGAAGTATAAGATAAAAACACTTTTATTATGAAAAGTCAGAAAAAAATCACTATTTCTCATGTTTGATTTAATTTGGTGTCATTTTAATATTATATTCTATTGTTGTATGCAACTACTATCAAAGACAAGAAATGATACCAAACTAAACACATTTGCTTTCAGTATATATCATCTTAAGATGATTTTACAAATCAATTGACAAATTAAACATTCATTAAATTAATTGTTTAAGTAGATTAAGTAAGATCATTTCAGTACATCTGTAACATGTAGTAATATCTTGACTTCATGTTCAAACCTATTATACATGTCCATGTCATCAATAGCAAAATGACTAGTATCATCAATTCTGGTCATTTGTTTGTGCTTGTTTGCCTACATTAACTATAATATGGACTTTATGTACCTACTTATTGTGTAGTTTCTGAATTAAGAAGTTAACTATTAGTACTATTATATTATATATGCTATTTATCAAATAAATCACCAATATTTGTATTCTGTTACTTATTGTTTTCTTTAGGTTGCCACAAATGATAGACTACATATTAACAAACAAATCACATTCTTTTGAACCAAAACTAATAGTCATAATATGGAGCTAGAACATTTCAGTGTTTTCTATTTTAATCTTCTTCTGTTAAGTGTATAAAAATAATTTGTCTATGAATATATTATTGAAAAATCATTATTGTTCATATTTGGTTAAAATTATAATTATAACCTTTCTCCTTTATGAATAATATTGATATACACCTCACATGATGTTAGGTCACTCATCACCATAAAAACAATATATTAACAACAAACTTTCTGCAGAGTGAATTAGTAGTTAGTTATCTCTTGGAATTCTGTATTTCAAAGGAATGGCTGAAGGTTGTAGTGAATTAAGTGAAATGTTGTCAATGATCCCTCTTCTCCACAGTGACTACTGAACCACTTGGTAAGTCTGTATGATATGTTAACAGTAGTTTTATGTACTTTATGCAACCCACATAGTTATGAATCATTACAACAACCAATATCTTTTAAGTTATAATTATTTTATTTTTTTCTGTACTTGTAGATACTGATAAGTTATGTAAAACATTGCAGAGTGGTACTTAGAAAAAAAGTACACATTATTAAATGATGCTTTGGAAAGCTCTCTCAAAGATGTTTGCTAACAAAATGTTTGAAAAAGGTTTAATCTCAAAGAGAGTCAAGGATTCACCGACTTATGACAGTGTAAATTCATGAGTTTCAAGCAGGGATGAATGTGTGAAAGACATTACTCAGTTAGAGGAGCACTTGCCAAAATTTTTTGATTGTTTCTACTATGGTAGTCAAGGCGGTCCTGCTCTATTTGCTGCTCAAAATTTGGCAGAAAAATGGAAAAAGGATGTCCAGGAACTCCACAGCATATCACTATCATTTCATTGTCCTAAAGAAACACAAAGTAATGCAAAGATAAATGACAGTTACCTTACTATTTTTCACTATCCAGAACAAACGAATGAAATGCCAAAATGTCAATTACAAGAAACATCACCAAATTCAATGTAGATCCAAAAAAGAAGAGCAGGTTCAATGTTTTTTAAAAGGCTCCTTTCCAAAACATCCACCATAACTGAGCCAGAGCAAGGTAAGTCCTGGGTATGAATTATTAACAATATCGTTTATTTCCGTAACATAGGCATGCAGAGTGCTGTTTACAAGTCAAGATAAATTCAAAATGTGATGACAAATTTACTTGAAGAACAATTTATCCTTTACAAGTTGTGTTAAAAAGACTGTCTTCCACAAGTTGCCACAGAAATGTTCAGTAAGAAATTAATCTCCCAATCTGTAAAAGATTGATCCAACTTTTGATAAGATAATTGATGAGTTTGTGGCAGGAATGAAATCAAAAGACATTCATGCATTACAGGATCATTTAAAATCATTTCTTCAAATTCTCTCCAACCAATGTCCTCCAGCTTTGTGCAGCTAAGCTATTCATTTGATGTCTGAGTTAAGTGATAATGAAATATTCATCAATAGCGAAGGTATCAGGAATGTAAAAAGTAAACGAAGAGGACAAAGTTTTGAAAGAACTACGACGTCTTCAACTACAGTTTGCTCCTCTAATGACAACATTTAAAAATGAGCTTAAAGACAAAGTGGAAAGATAAAGAAACACTTGAAGAACTCACTGATTATGTACTAAATTTTATACCTATGGCCAGAGAAGAGCTTGATAATATCAAAAAGATTAAATGAAACTATTTAAAAAAAGCTCATCGCTATTTTGACTTCTTGGACTGTGAACTTATAGTAGCAGTTGCTGCGAATCAAATACATATCAAAAGACCTATCTGCAGAAATACAAAAACACTCTGAGCAAGCAGCTTAATTTTAGAAGCTCTCGATCAATCGAAAAACTAAAAGAGATTGTTGTTTAAAAATATACAATCCACATACTTAAAAATCCTGAAAATGCACCAGAAGCTCATATTAATTTAAAAACGCCCTGGAATCAATAAACATAGATGGACTTTACTTTATTAATCAAACATTTCCTTCCGCAACATGAGAAGCAATCCCTTCTAAACCACATAACAATCTCAGCTGGGTCTGTACTTATTAAATACATTGTACGAGAATCTCAAGTTGACTATCTTATAGCTTATGCTCAAGATAAGTTACAGTTTATGCGTCTCATTGGTATGTTCAGTTTAGTAATCAATGACACACCAATACTAACTGATGAAGAGAGAATGACAACTTTACTTTTGATGTTGCTCTTCTTGAAGCAGCAAAAGTTGGCCATCTTGAAGCAGTTCAATTTCTTCTAGAGTTAGGAGCCAGTGTGAATACTGCTCTCCTTAAAGCATTACAGGATGATCAATTGAAGCAGTTTCAGTTTTTTATGAGTTAGGAGGTAACATTGATGATGCTCTTCTTGAAGCAGCAAGCATGGTCAAACTGATGCAGTTCAGTTTCTTCTGGAGTTAGGAGCCAGTGTGAATACTGCTCTTCTTAAAGCAGTACAGTTAGGTCAAAACAAAGCAGTTTTCAGTTCTTATGGAGTTAGGAGGTAACATTGATGATGCTCTTTGAAGTAGCAAAAGTTGGTCAAAGTGAAGCAGTATGCTTACTTCTAAACAAGGTGCAAGAATTAATCACCTAAATGAAAATGGCTTAACTCCACTAATGCTAGCTATGCTAGGGGACATGAAACAAGTTCTAGAAACACTAATATTAGCTGAGCTAATGTTAACTTTCAACATCATGAAGGCTGGACACCACTTACAATAGCAAGTGAAAAAGGTCATACAGGGCTTGTTAAGCTACTGCTTAAAGAGAACGCAGATGTGAACATCCAGACAAAAAATAGAGTGACCGCCCTAATGTTAGCTAGTCTAAATGGCCATATAGAGGTTGCTGAACTACTAATCAATGCTGATGCAGATGTTAACATTCAAGAAAAAAATGGAGTCACTGCCCTAATGCTAGCCAGTCAAAATGGTCTATACCAAAGTTGCTGAACTACTACTTAAAGAAAATACAGGTGTGAATATTCAGGACATAAATGGATGGACCGCCACAATGATAGCCATTTTAATGGTCATACTGAGATTGCTGAAACTATTACTGAAAGCTGATGCAGATGTTAACATTCAAGAAACAAATGGAGTGACTGCTCTAATGTTAACCAGTGAAAATGGTTATACAACAATTGCTGAACTATACTCAAGAGAAAGCAGATGTGAATATTCAAGAAAAAAAAGGATGGACTGCACTAATGAAGCCATTAAAAATGGTCATACTGCTGTTGCTGAACTACTACTGAAAGCTGATGCAGATGTAACATACAGGGAAAAAATGGAGTGACAGCCTTAATGCTGGCCAGTGAACATGGTCACTCCCAAGATGGCTGAACAACTACTCAAACAGAATGCAGATGTTAACATTCAAGCAAAAAATGGATTTTTTGCGTTAATGCTAGCTAGTCTGAATGGTCACACACAGGTTGCTGAACTATTGCTGAAAGATAATGCAGATATTAATATTCAGACAAAAAATGGATGGACTTCCCTAATGATAGCCAGTCAAAATGGTCATACCATGTTGTAGAATTATTACTCAAAGCAGATGCAGATGTTAATATTCAGGATGAAGACGGATTGACTGCCCTATGCTAGCAAGTTTCAAAAGGGGATACTCAAGTCATTGAACTACTACTCATGCTAAAACAGATGTTAATATACTGGCAAAAAATGGAGTGACGGCCCTAATGATAGCTAGTCAAAATGGTCATACCCAACTGGTTGAGCTACTAGTGAAAGAGTTAGTAGACATTGATGTTCAGGAAAAAAGTGGAAGAACAGCCTTAATGCTAGCTAGTATTAAGGACATCTTCAGTAGCTGAGTGTTTACTGCAATCACATGCAGATCCTCATATAAAAGCATCCAATGGAGCAAACAGCATTTTCATAGCAGCTTATAGTGGTAACAGAGACCTTGTTAATATGCTCTTAGATAAAGCTGAACCCACTAATGATGAGATTGAAAAAGCAGTAGTACTATCATGTTATGGTGGTCACCCCAGTCCATTACTTCCTCTCAATGAACTTCCACACCTCAATAATCATCAGAGAGAACTATTAGACTCATGTGTTAAAGGAGATTAGGTGTAATCATAATGAAAACTTAGACCATCCAGATACTCCACTGGTATTGGTCTTACTCCACTCATGGTAGCTTCATCATGTGACATATTGATATAGTGGATGCTCTCATACAAGCTGGAGCTGATGTCAATAAACAAGAAAGTCATCTTTGGTTCACACCTTTGTTCTTTGCAGTAAAATAGGACGGTCCCTCTTTAATAGTAGAAACACTCTTAATGTATGGTTGCCAGTCCTAATATTATTGCCGCAACTAATGAAACTCCATTGGATGTAGCTACCAAAGATAGTGAAACATTTGAAATGTATGCTATTAGTGAGCTATTAATCAAATATGGAGTCAGACAACATTACAATCACAGGGAGGAAATAAATCAGAAGCAAAGACATCATTTCTAACATTTGATGAAATAAAAACCACACCTAAAGCATTGCAAACAACACAAAAATGTCAACTATAAAACTCTTTGAAGATAAAAGTGATACTCTCAAGAGCATGACAAAGCAAGAATATCAAGTTTCTTCATCATTTATTGATTTTATCACTTAAACCACATTTACTCATACATTTAGAGATATCAGTGTAAAACAAGATAGCACAAAAAATATCGAGAAGAGATAATTTTATATGTGCTGTCAATATTAACTAATTATATTTGTTATTGTATACTGTATGTCTTCTAGCTTTTTTTGCTAAATGAAATGTAATAATTTCCAAAATTAATTAAACTTTAGAACTAAATCATCTCTTTTCCAACTTATTCAAACAGAAAGAATAGCACAGAAATGAAACTATTATTCAAGAATGCTTTTTAAATACCTATAAATAAAAAACAATCCCGAGAAGAGAATTGACTTTTGATCTCGATTAATTAGAATTTTGGAACTAGTTTTATATTATAGCTTCAGCCTTGACAGATTTTTAGGATAAAAACTAAGCACTTTTTGTATCAAACAAGCTGTCAATATAATTATGTCATCATTTAGTTATATACTTAATTGTCAAAGAAACATTTATGGTCATAGTAAAGCCATTGACTTTATCAAAAGGAATAACAACCCTGTACATACCTGGTGAAAATAGTCATTATAAAGTAGTGGAACTGCTACTTCCATGTACAAGTAGATCCTGATAAACAAAGCAATAATAGAACAACAGCACTTATAATAGCCATTTACTATGGTAAACATCAAGTGGTTGAAATTCTATTCAAGGAACAAGTTCATCTTAATATTGAAAATAAGTTAACGGATCACCACCCCTTATGATTAGCCAGTCAAAATAGCATTGGTTTCTTTTTAAGTGGTGGAACTGCTACTTTATTACCAACCTAATCCTAATATACCAAGCAAAAATGGAAAAAAAACCTTGAAATAGCCAGTCAGAACAGTCACTGTCAAGTGGTGAAGTTCCTACTTAAACAACAAACTGATCCTTAAATCCATTTGTCACAAGTGGTAGGACTGCTACACAAAGAACATGCTGATCCTAATGCTCAAACATTAGCTGAGCAACAGTATGTGAAGGAGAGAGATGATGGTATAGGTTATACACTATTAACAAACTAACTGGGTTAATCTCATTATCTCTTAACTGGCTGGTAGTATTTTCAGTGATTATAACAAAGTTCATTCTAGTATTTGTAGCATATCCTTACCTTAGTACAGTGAGTAAAAATAAATATAAGAGCAAAAGTATATGCTGTATAAATAATATACATGTTAAGACAGTAGAAACAGTATATATATTTATCTGGTGATGTTGAATTCAGATACTGTATACAGCATAATGTTAGGACACATGCAGGAGAATGAAGGCAATCAAAATGCAGTGTTCACATTTATTAATTTCTCTCCACTATTTAATATAATATATATATATATATGTATATTGTTTTGAAAAAGTGTCTGAAAGATGTCACTAATGAAATGTATACAGAAGGGTTAATATCAAAAAATTCAAGGATTCACCCAATTATGACAGTGTAATTCATGAGTTTGAAGCAGGGATGATATATATGAAAGACATCACTCAGTTAGCAAAGTACTCCCAAAGCGTTTTAGATTCTCTCTTACGAAGACAGTCTGTAGTATATTGAGACTTATTATGTTGTGTTATCTATGCTTGTAATTATTTGTAAGATTTGTGACGTCATTGATACATTTATATATATATATATATATATTGTATTCTGCCATTGTTGTAGAGAGAGAGATTAAAGATATTCAATTCAGTGAAATATATACCTAAGGTAGTCGTCTAGACGGAGTTACTACATAGTCAAAGTGGTCCTGGCAGATTTGGTGTCAAACAGTGGCTAGAAATGAAAAAGGATGTCTAGGAGCTCCATAGCATATCCTGTCAACTTACTGTGGTAATGAGACAAAAAAATGAGTATAAAGATGAATGACTTTATTGTTTCACACTATCAAGAATAAAAAGATGAAATGGCAAATTGTCACTTGCAATACACACTACCATTCAGTTTACAACCCAAAAGAAGAAAAGCAAGTTCTACGTTCTTTAAAGTCTCTTTCAAAAAAATTCATAACATTAATGATGGCTGTTCAAACAGTCCTTGATATTAAGTCAAATCAGCTTTTACATTTTTCGATATGGGGTAAACAACAAATCAGCAGGGTTAAATTGTATCTGAGTGATGAACTACATGTAAATGTGGACACAATCTTTAGGGAAATTCATCCCCTACTATGACTTTTATTGATTGTGAATTGGTTGTGGAAATTAGTGAATACTTTCTAAAACCCAAAATTGCAAGAGGGTGGTAAAAACTAAACACATAATTCATGAACTATATAAAACTTTGACTCAGAAAGAAGTCTTTGAGACTCAACCACAGTCAAACAGCTCAAAGATGACCTGAAAGAATTATACTTCCCACATTGAAACAATTTAGAAAATATGCCAAAAATTTGCATTACACTACAAGTATCATTGGTATGATGCCACTATTGAAGGACTTCATTTACTAATTAGACATCTACTTCCTTACAGATTGAGACAATCACATGCTGCAGTATATTGAAATAGAGACAGGTTCAATTTCAAATAAATTACATCATCATAAATCGCAAGTTGATTTTCTTACAGCTAATGCTTTTAGTGGCTACAGTTTATGCATGTCATTGGCATGTATATTTAAAAATTTATGGTTAACGCATCTTCAAAGATTATGGGAATGAGGATTTTACTTTTGATAGTACTCTTCTCAAAGCAGTACAAGTTGGTCATGTTGATGCAATTATTTTTTCTTCTAGAGTTAGGAGGTAACATTGATGATGTCCTGATATTTACATTCAAGACAACAACATTACACTGCACTAACAATAGCTTGTGAAATGAACTTGTATACAATATATAATTATCTACTTCAACAAAAAAAGTCCATGAAACACCTTTCATTACTGCCCCTCGACATGTCTGTTCAAAGTAATCTGTCACTACAATACACATCATCCCACAATCTCTATTAATAGCAATGATAACATAGTGGCTGATATTCAAAAGCTTGATCAGAACTTTGTGTCCCTAGTAACAACTATCAAAGAGAGATTTTTCTGTAATGATTAAAAATGGGTCATGCCAGTTAGTAACTATTGCTCAACTATTAAAGAATACACTGAAGAGAAAGGGTTGACTAAAGTCGCAACTATCGATGAACTATTTAACAAGATTAGGTCACACTATCATTTTCTTAAATGGTCACTTAATTGACACCTTGTACAACACTTTCTCTTGGAGAGATATTCTTCAAATTTGAATCAAAGAGTATTCAGATGAACTCAGGAGTATTTTGAAAAGTCAACTAAATTAATAGATATTCAGAATGCTAGTGACCAAATACATCTATCAAAACAAGATGTCACTGAGCTAACTTGTAAAATTATCATCAAACTAAATGTCATATGGAAACAAATGACATTAAAGACGTCTACATATTCTAATTAAACTGATATATTTGCAGAAAAGGAAAACATCTAAACCACATTCACATCGAACATGAATCACATGTATCACATTCCTAGCACCTAGTGTCACAATGCCATTCTCTTAAAGATATGGCAGTAACTAAAAGTGATCTTTCCTATCAAGTTTTGGCATCTTTAAAATGTACATTAACAACCATTCTATCATAGTAAATGATGAAAATTATAGTTTTATGTTTGAGCATTTCTCTTCTACAAGCAGCAAAAGATGGCCTGATAAATGATGTGGGATTACTACTGCAGTTAGGAGCTCATATCAACTATCAATGCAAAGAAGGAGGAGCAAAGACAAATGAAACAGACAAAGTTGTATCAACACAATCCACAAAATAAATGTTCATCATCTTGGTGGAAAAAAATGGTTGGAGAGCCCTTATGATATCTAGTGCAAATGGTCATTATCAAGTAGTGGAACTGATTCTCAAACAACAAGCTGACCCTAATATCAATTGCAAGATGGACAAAAAGCACTTTACATAGCCAGTGAAAATGGTCATTATCAAGTGGTGGAAACTGCTACTCAGACAAACAGTTTTTTTTTCTTTTTTTTTTTGATCTTAGCATACAAGATGAAATTGGGAGAACAGCCCTTATGATAGCCAGTCAAAAAGGTCATTATCAAGTTGTGGAACTTCTTCTCAAAGAACAAGTTAATCCTAATATTCAATTGCCAAATGGAGGAACAGCCCTTTACTTAGCTAGTCAAGAAGGTCATTATCAAGTGGTGGAATTGTTACTCAAAGAACCAAACTGATCCTAATATACAAGATTAAACTGGAGCAACATCTCTTATGATAGCCAGTCAAATGGTCATTATCTAGTGGTGGCACTGCTTCTCAAAGAACAAGCTGTTCCCAATATTTAATTATCAGATGGACGAACAGCCCTTTACTTAGCCAGAGAAAATGGTCATTATCAAGCGCTTCTTAAACAACAAGCAGATCCTAACATACAAAATGAAAATGGACAAACAGCCCTTATGATAGCCAGTGCAGAAGATCATCATCAAGTGTTGAACTGTTTACTTAGTCAATTCTAACATCATTAGCAATTATGGAGAATAACAACTTTAGTCAAGTAGAAGGAAGGACAGAGCAGGGAGGCTATTATTGAAGGATGACATTTAAATATTTTGAATAAAAAATAGCCTCAAAGAAAACAATTGATTTTCATTTTCATGATTAATTGGATTATAAAACTAGTCTGTATATTATAACTTCAGCTTTGACTGACTTTTATGGAAAAAACTAAAGCACTTTGTTGTAAAAAAGCTGCCAATATAGTTATGCCATCACTTAGTTATATATTCAAATTTCAAAGAAACATCTAAATGGCAACTATGGTCATACTGGAAGTATCTTTTTTTTAGTTTTTTTTTTCAGGAGTTAGGAGAATAGGAGCTAAATGTGATGTTGCCCTTCTTGAATGACTCATCTTAACCTAATATTCAAAGCAAAAAAGGAATGACAGCCCCTGTACATACCAGTGAAAAACGGTCATTATAAAGTTTTGTGAAATTGCTACTTAGAACAGTTAGACCTATATTGGATGGTTAAAGCTATATTTTGATCACAGTAATTATTATTGTATAATTTACCTGATGCAGAAGTCACACACTTGTGGGTCTTCAAGATGTTTTTTTCAGTTGTTTGTACGCTTAATGAAACTGTTTCCCTGATAGTAATACAATTATGTAAAAATTTTTATAATATCAATGTATATAATATAATTATTAACAATAATAATATATTCTATAATTATATGGAATAATTTTTTGTTATTGCCAGGTGAAGCAAGCCTGTTCATCTCAGTGTTGCTTCAGTGGATTTTACAATCTAATTAAAAAGTAAAGATGTTTTTCTTGGTCTTGGGAAAGTGTTGCTTGTGCACAATGCAATAGGATTTAAATAACTATATAATATTTTTGCAATGCAATAAAATTTATGTACATTATTCAGCAGATAAAAAGAATAATCCAACTACTGTTAATATTGTTTTATCGTAATTGTGTATGATTATTATATGATACATAGATATTAGCAACATATAGGTGTCCCATATATTGTATACATTATTATATGATACATATATGACTAGCGCATACAAGTTTCTCATCATATATGTATACATATAAGATTAGCGCATATAGGTGTCTCATATATTGTATACATTATTATATGAATACATATATGATTAGCACATATAGGTGTCTCATATATTGTATACATAGCATACAAAAAAATATATATATGATACATGTATGATGAGTTCATACAGTGTCTTATATTACTATTTAAAGTGTGATAAATATATGAAAACGTATCATATATACAGCTCATATATGAGACAGGTGTGATCAAAAATCACACTTGTAGCAAATTTATACAAACAAAACTTAAATCACGTCAGATATTAACCAAATTACTATTGCACATTTATGCTTGACTGAAAATTGTGTATCTAACAAGTAAGTATAAAATATAACAGCTAAAACAAATGGCCAACAGTAATAGTCAGGCCAAGCTCTTACTCAGAGATCATTGTTGATTTCCAATATCAGAGTAGTAATGAAAAAAAACAGCCCTGTATGCAACCAGTACAAGTGGACAATATCAAATGGTGGAACTGTTACTTAAAGAACATGTGTTAGCAGACATAAATATTCAGGTAAAAGATGGACAAACAGCCCTGGTCATAGATAGTACAAATGATCATTATGAAGTGGTGGAATTGTTAATCAAAAGAAAAAGCTAATTCCCAATTTCAGGATAAAAGATGAACCAATGTCCTAAACGTAGCCAGAGGAAAAGGCTATTATCAAGTGGTAGAAGAACTACTCCAATCCCAATATCAATACAGACAATGAAACAATGGCTCTGATGGTGCCATGCAGTCCAGGAGGCATTATAAACTGTCAAACTACTTAATATTTAATGAAGAAGTATATATAAATGTGTGTACTAAAACATGATGAAGTTTTTGTATTCTTGTAATCTATTACTAAAATTGAAAAATTAGTAGGTTATGTCTCTACATTGATTTACTTGTAAGTGACATGTATTTGAAACAATTGAGTGTTATCTTTATTCATAATAAGCGAATACTGCTATGAATTGGTACTGTTATCATTTCACCATTATGACCTTATTTGGTTGAAACCACACCCATTATTAATTTCCAATAATAATGTACATGTATGATATAATCTTATACCTCATGTTCATTGGTTTAAGACAAATCTTGCATTTCAAATTAATTGATAATTATTACCTGAAGATATTTGTAAGTCTAAAGTATTACTTGTAGTCAATTGTTTAATGTTGTATATACGTTATTGATTGTATCTAGTAAATGACTTTTCATTGTATCAGTATAAGCTAGTACTGATAAGATACTAGATGATGAACTTTTGACTTAGAACTATATTATATCACTAAATGTTACTGATGATAGTATAATATAAGGTACATGTTACATATGTACATTTAACTAGGCTGTGTTGCCCCTATATATACATGGATAGAGGCAGACATTAATTATTACTACAGTTAAGAGTGCCATGCATTGTAAGAGATCTAATTAATTATTAATAAGGGTGTGGTCAACTATTAACTGCATTGATTGTTATTATTGTTCCTATACACACACAGTAATATAGTCATCTATGTTTATATATGGCAGCTTCAAAATAAAAGCTGCTTGCAACTAGCAGCTTACAACAGAAAGGGCATTTGAGTAGACGCAAATTAATTTTAATTTTTAGCTAGTCTAGGACCCAGTTTAACCCATGTATAGCACATTCTGTTGACTATGATAATATGATTAAAGAGAATAAATGATTTATGAAATACTAGTTATTGTATAAGTAATATAGACATTTTAAGTCAGTCTAACATCTATGGGATAAATGTTGATGTAAGCTGATATGTTGGATATATTAATTAGTGATAAATGGAGTTTGACCAAATAAGGTAGCAGAATGTTATTACAAATTGCTTTGTACACTATTGACATCAATTGTTGTAAGTTGTTTTTTAACTCATTGTCTACACTATATACTATTGTTCCTGTCAAAGCTGCTATGAGTAAAATTACACTAACAAGTAAAGCAAAGCAACTCCTCATGTGATATATAGCAATATAATTATAAATGTATGAGGCTAGCCTTAAACAAAAATCAGTATAAAACTATACTATGTACATAAAATTAAGCACACTACACTATTGAATGTATGCATCACATACTGTTATCTATAAGGGAGTCTAGACCCTATCATAATTTAACTATGACATGCAACTATGACAATGGTACTCAAGTACTATAGCTATGACAATAGTATAGTGTCTGTGAACGCTCAGCAAAGTTTTATCAGTGTATATACTGTACTATGCATTAATGCAGGTTTTTACCCTTCATGGATGTTCCTCACACTGATCTGATATGCACTTATAATAGCATTTGTCATTTCAACCAATGTTTTTGTCACCATAGTTTCATCACTACGATGTAAACCCAATATTGAGTACAACAAAAACTAGTCTAATACTATATGTATAAAGCCAACTAAAGTGAAAGTAATCTTGTGTTCATGGCTTCAATTGATCATGAACAGATACTATTACAACTGAACTAACTTAGTTAGTTCAGTTATTATAGTATCCATCTCTTGCTTATGGTTTCAATTGCTGGGCAATAAACCACAAATGTTACTATATGGCTTCTAGTTGGCTTTAAAATATTGAGTTAGACTAGGTTTGGCTTTGTGGTAATTCTGTATTGGGCTTACATCAAATAGATGAGCCTAAGGTAGCAAAGGCCTTGGTTGAAATCATAAAATCTTTTTAAGTGATATGTCTATTAACTACGGAACTAAAGATATCAGTTTTGTTATAGATTTCATTTTACTATATAATCTTGTCCATAACAATATTTTTTTGTAGTTACACAAGGGACCAAGGGACATTGAAGTGAATAACTGTATAACAACTGTGTTTTTGATATCATATTACAAATCATAATTATATTCATTAATGATAAAAAATTACTATCTTTGTCATGAGCATATGTCCAAATTTCATGATCACGTGAATTATAACAATATTCATATAAAGTTAGTGTTACGTGCAGTGTCAACTGAAATTTGTGATAAAAATCTTGCCTTGTCTATAGTTATATCAGTTGCAGAAATGACTGATCATGAAATTAGTCCTATGGGGTATTGATGAAGAAACTGTAACAACGTCTCCTTCAGAAGGTATATATAAATACTAAATATCTACATCTTCACATCAATTGTATAACAATTTTTTCAGTAGTTGTAGATATCAATAAGCTGTGCAGAACACTGCAGAATGTACTTACAAAGCAGTTCAGTTCATTAAATGGTGCTTTAAAAAACTGTCTCAAAGATGTTGCTAATGAAATGTGACCGGATTTGCGAAAAGGGACCACTTCTGTCAAAAACAAAATTTCATGTATGGACAGAAAAAGTGATGGTTTCAATCTTTTGGAGAATTTGAGTTAAACCAAAAAACGAAGAGAATAGTTCCTGACAGTCATTTTGAAGCGTCTAAAGCGAAAGTTCTTTCTAGCTTTGCACGTAGAAGCGTTCGCGTTATCAAATATTAGTGTACGGAATGCGGGGGTGGAAAATTAAATTCCACTTTTCTCAAAATTAATTTTTGGTAGTAGCCACTCTATTTCCGTTTATATCTCGTGTCTTGAGCAACGTATGCATTTATTCAAAGTATCAAACAATTCAGCATTATCTACACTTTAAAATGGTATGAAAAAGTGAAAATGACAGAAATGACTCAAGTGGTCCCTTTTTGCATATCCGGTCACAAATGTTTTCAAAAGTCTTAATCTCTAAAGTAGTCATGAGTCACCCACGTATGACAGTGTAATTCATGAGTTTGAAGCAGGGATGATATACATGAAAGATATCGCTCAGTTAGAGGAGTACTGCCAAACGTTTTTAGATTGTCTCTATAACGGTAGTCAAGGTGGTCCTGCAAGAGGTGCTGCACAAAAATTTGGCTGAAGAATGGAAAAAGGATGTCCAAGAGATTCATAGCATATCACTGTCAATTTATTGTGGTAAAGAAACAAAACAAAGTAAGTAAAAAGATGAATGACAAGTAATTTTAACTGTTTTCACACTATCCAGAACAAAAGAATGAAATGCCAAAGTGTCATTTGCAAAAATCACTCTCAATTCAGTTTAGAACCAAACAAGAAGAAAAAGCAAGTTCAATATTCTTTAAAGGCTCTTTCCAAAAGATTTGCAACTTTAATGATGGCTGTTCAAACAGCCCTTGATATTAAGTTACACCAGTCAAATCAGCTTGTACATTTTGCCAGATGGCTTCAAGAACGAATCAGCTGGGCTAAATTGCATCTGAGTGATGAACTAAGTGTGGATGAAATCTTCAAGAAAATTCATCCCTATTATGACTTTATTGACTGTGCGTTGATCGTGGAAATTAGTGAACAGTTTCTAAAACACGAAAAATTTCAGGATGGAGATGAAATTAAAGACCTAATTCATGAACTAAATGAGCATTTACACGCAGCAACAGTCTTCGAGACTCGACGACAGTCAAACAGCTAAAAGATGATCTAAAAGAATTATACGACCACATCGACAAAATTTAGAAAATATGCCAAAAATTTGTATTGAGCTACAGAATCGATGGTATGATGCCACTATTCAAGGGCTTTATTTACTAATTAGACATCTACTTCCATACAGATTGAAACAATCACTACTTCAAAATATTGACATAGAGACAGGTTCAATACTAATAACTTATGTCATCCATGAATCTCAAGTTGATTGCCTTATAGCTTATGCTCAAGGTCGGCTGCAGTTTTATGCGTCTCATTGGCATCTTTGGTCTAAAAATTAATGGTAAGCGTATCTTTAAAGATGACGAGAACAAGAATTTTACTTTTGATGGTACTCTTCTTGAAGCAGCAAAAGTTGGTCATATTGAAGCAGTTCAATTTTTTTCTTGAGTTAGGAGCTAATGTTGATGGTGCACTTTTAGAAGCTGTAATTGTTAGTGATATTACATCAGCTCAACAACTCCTAGAGTTAGGAGGTAACATTGATAACATTCTTCTTGAAGCAGCAAAACATGGTCATAGCAAAGCAGTATGCTTACTTCTCAAATTAGGTGCCAAGGTCAATTACCAAAACGATGAAAACAAAACACCACTAATGCTAGCTACACTAGGTGGACATGAACAAATTGTACAAACTCTAGTATCAGCTGGAGCTGATATTTATATTCAAGATAACAAATACACTGCACTAATAATAGCTTGTGAAATGAACTCATATACAATATGTAATTATCTACTACACACAAAGAAAAATCCATGAAACACCTTTCATTACTGCCTGCCGACATGTCTCTTCAAATGTAATCTGTCTACTACAATACTCATCAGCACATATCTCTATTAATAACAATGTGGGGGATATCCAAGTACTTCATCAGAAATTTGTCCCTCTAGTATCAAATATTAAAGAGCGATTATCTCAGATGATTGAAAATCGATCATGCAAACTAGTCACTATTGCTCAACATATTGAGAATACACTGAAGAGGAAGGTTTACTAAAGTAGCAACTATCGATGAACTATTTACAAAATTAAGTCACACTATCATTTTCTTAATTGTCACGTAATTAAAGACCTTGTACACTTCTTTCTTTCAGGAGACATCCTTGAAAGTAGACTCAAAGAGTATTCAGATGAACTCAGAGTATTTGAAGAGTCAGCTAAATTAATAGATATTCAGAATGCTAGTGACAGATTACATCTTTTTATAGAAGATGTTACTGAATTAACTTGCAAATTATCATTAAATTAAATGTCATATGGAAACAAATGACATTAAAGGGTCTACATATTTCTAGTTAAACATATATTTGCAGAAAAAGGAAAACATCTAAACCACATTCACATCGAACATGAATCACTATGTATCACATTCCTAGCACCTAGTTCACAATATCTATCTCTTAAAGATATGGCAGTAACTAAAAGAGATCTCCTCTATCAGTTGGTATCTTTGAAATGTACATTAACAACTATCCTATCATAATCAATGATGAGAATGATAGTTTTACATTTGAACCTTCTCTTCTGCAAGCAGCAAAAGATGGACTTATAGAAAACATTGAATTACTATTGGAGTTTACGAGCTCAGTTTTCTTACCAATGCGAACAAAAAGAAGCCCTTATGATAGCCAGTCAAAATGGTCATTATCAAGTAGTGGAACTGCTACTCAAACAACAAGCCAATCCTAATATTCAAAATAACAATGGAGAAACAGCCCTTATGATAGCCAGTCAAAATTGTCATTATCAAGTGGTGGAATTGCTACTCAAACAACAAGCTGATTCTAATATTCAAAACAATAATGGAATAACAGCCCTGTACATAGCCAGTAAAAATGGTCATTATCAAGTGGTAGAACTGTTACTCAATCAACAAGCTGATCCTAATGTTCAACTACATGATGGACAAAACAGCATTATATGTAGCCAGTCAAAATGGTCATTATCAAGTGTGGAACTGCTACTCAATCAACAAGCTGATCCTAATATTCAAAACAATAACGGAATAACAGCCCTGTACATAGCAAGTAAAAATGGTCATTATCAAGTGGTAGAACTGTTACTCAAACAACAAGCTGATCCTAATATCAAAGAAGAAGATTGGACAGCACTTATGATAGCCAGTCAAAATGGTCATTATCAAGTGGTGGAACTGCTACTCAAACAACAAGCTGATCCTAATATCAAAGAAGAAAAAGATTGGACAGCACTTATGATAGCCAGTCAAAATGGTTATTATAATGTAGTGGAATTGCTACTCAAACAACAAGCCCAATCCTAATATTCAAAATAACAATGGAGCAACAGCCCTGTACATAGCCAGTCAAAATGGCCATTATCAAGTTGTAGAACTGCTACTCAATCAACAAGCTGATCCTAATATTCAAAACAATAATGGAATTACAGCCCTGTACATAGCCATCAAAATGGTCATTATCAAGTGGTAGAACTGTTTTACTCAAACAACAAGCTGATCCTAATGTTCAACTACTAGACGGACAAACAGCCTTATATGTAGCCAGTAAAAATGGTCATTATCAAGTAGTGGAACTGCTACTCAAACAACAAGCTGATCCTAATATTAAAGAAGAAGAAGATTGGACAGCATTTATGATAGCCAGTCAAAATGGTCATTATCAAATAGTGGAACTGCTACTCAAACAACAAGCTGATCGTAATATCAAAGAAGAATATTGGACAAAAGAAGAAGAAGATTGGACAGCACTTATGATAGCCATGAAAATGGTCATTATAATGTAGTGGAATTGCTACTCAACAACAAGCCAATCCTAATATTCAAAATAACAATGGAGCAACAGCCCTTATGTTAGCTAGTCAAAATGGTCATTATCAAGTGGTGGAATTGCTACTCAAACAACAAGCTGATCCTAATATTCAAAACAATAATGGAATAACAGCCCTGTACATAGCCAGTCAAAACGTCATTATCAGTGGTAGAACTGCTACTCAACCAAAACTGATCCTAATATTCAAAACAATAACGAATAACAGCCCTGTACATAGCCAGTCAAAATGGTCATTATCAAGTGGTAGAATTGCTACTCAATTAACAAGCTGATCCTAATGTTCAACTACCAGATGGACAAACAGCCTTATATGTAGCCAGTCAAAATGGTCATTATCAATGGTGGAACTGCTTCTCAAACAACAAGCTGATCCTAATATCAAAAAAGAAGAAGATTGGACAGCACTTATGATAGCCAGTCAAAATGGTCATTATCAAGTAGTCAAACTGCTACTCAAACAACAAGCTGATCCTAATATCAAAGAAGAAGATTGGACAGCACTTATGATAGCCAGTCAAAATGGTCATTATAATGTAGTGGAATTGCTACTCAAACAACAAGCCAATCCTAATATTCAAAATAACAACGGACCAACAGCTCTTATGATAGCTAGTCGAAATGGTTATTATCAAGTGGTGGAACTGCTACTCAAACAACAAGCTGATCCTAATATTCAAAACAATAACGGAATAACAGCCCTGTACATAGCCAGTCAAAATGGTCACTATCAAGTGGTAGAACTGCTACTCAACCAACAAGCTGATCCTAATATTCAAAACAATAACGGAATAACAGCCCTGTACATAGCCAGTCAAAATGGTCATTATCAAGTGGTAGAATTGCTACTCAATCAACAAGCTGATCCTAATGTTCAACTGCCAGACGGACAAACAGCCTTATATGCAGCCAGTCAAAATGGTCATTATCAAGTGGTGGAACTGCTACTCAAACAACAAGCTGATCCTAATATCAAAGAAGAAGAAGATTGGACAGCACTTATGATAGCCAGTGAAAATGGTCATTACAATGTAGTGGAATTGCTACTCAACAACGAGCCAATCTAATATTCAAAATAACAATGAAGAAACAGCCCTTATGATAGCCAGTATGATAGCCAATCAAAATGGTCATTATCAAGTTGTAGAATTGCTACTTAACCAACAAACTGATTCTAATATTCAAAAACAATGATGGAATAACAGCCCTGTACATAGCCAGTAAAAATGGTCATTATCAAGTGGTAGAACTGTTACTCAATCAACAAGCTGATCCTAATGTTCAACTGCCAGACGGACAAACAGCATTATATGTAGCCAGTCCAAATGGTCATTGTCAAGTAGTGGAACTGCTACTCAAACAACAAGCTGATCCTAATATCAAAGAGAAGAAGATTGGACAGCACTTATGATAGCCAGTGAAAATGGTCATTACAATGTAGTTGAATTGCTACTCAAACAACAAGCCAATCCTAATATTAAAAATAACAATGGAGCAACAGCCCTTATGTTAGCATGTTCAAAAAGGTCACCTTCAAGTAGTGGAACTGCTACTCAAACAACGAGCCAATCCTAATATTCAAAATAACAATGAGAAACAGCCCTGATGATGGCCAGTGAAAATGGTCTTTATCTAGTGGTTTAATCTGCTACTTAGTCAAGAAGCTGATCCTAATATTCAAAACAATTACGGAACAACAGCCCTGCACATAGCAAGAAAAAATGGTCATCATCTAGTGGTGGAACTGTTAGATAAAGAGAAAGCCAGTCCTAAACAAAACATCTTCCAAAATTGAGGAAATTCTTTTAAGAAATGATTTCTAGTAAAGCATGTAATAAAATCTATTAATGATGTGCTCTTGTACACCTAGACGAGGGAACATTGATGGTAGCAAGTAACAACATATATAGCTAGATAAATTTTCCTTATAATAGTTATTACTCCTTTGCCTAAGAATTTTGAGCAACAAGTCTTCCAATAGTATACAAAATTGATAGTTAGAGTAAGAAGAGTTAATTATAAGTTGAGATTGCCAGTAATAAGATGTGGTGAATAAATACAGCAAAATAGAACAGTGTTACATCTTTGTTCATGCTAGTACACGCAGTCATTAAATAAATCAATTTTACAAGTAATTTGTGATAATCTTGGTGGTTTAATAAAATCCTTGCTGCTTTAATTAATGGTGAGTGGTGTTAGCTATGAAAAATAACTAATTTGTAAAAGCCCACTAAAGGATTGTAAAAAAGAGTGTTTATATACTTAAATGATGTGATTAGGGTCTTTTTTTTTTAAGAACATAATTGACATTATAGTTATGGAGAATTACAATTGATTTTATGTGTCATCCTATATAGGAAACTTACTCCCACATTAGCAGATTATGATATCAGTAACAAAAGTTGACAATTTGTTATATATAGCGTCTAGTAATACTTCACATGCCCAACTACATGGATGGACATAGGTATACAAATAAATCATGGTAAAGTATAAAAATAGCTGTTGCCTAGTCTAAAAGCACAATAGAATATATACTACACACAATTTGAAACAGAGTATACTTATAATTTTATCTACACTACATATACAGTGAAAGACAATCAAGAGGTAGAGGAAATTGTGTGTCAAATAATAGGAAGTGAAAATTTGAAATTATTGCTAATTTCCTAGCTAAAATTATGTAAATATCAGCAGTTTTTGACCTAAGACAATAGCTACATATACCTGGTTAATAAATTATTCACTAATACAACTAGTTTTAAACTTCAATAATAGTTAAAATCACTTGGCACCAAGTCAGTTTACTTTATCTATAATTATAACTCAGAATTTTGTTAATCTACTGATTTTCTCTTTGGTTCTCCATTAAATGAATTAAAGGTTACACATCAATACTGTCAAAGCATATTGATAACTTTAGATCCTTTTACTACTATTTGTTGCAAGTAATGCTTGAAATGTTGAGTAGCAATTTAAGACTGGCTCTTCACATCAACTTAAAAATCTTAATATTCAAATGTCAGATGAGCTTTGTATGATGATTATCCAAAAGCTATAACTTTTCTAGTACTCATTAGTTGACATGATATACAATGCCATATACAAATCTGACTAATTCAGTCAAGAAAATTGAATTCGATTGCTAGGTCTTTTGTTATGGGAAGTAAAATAGGACTACATTATTAGGAAATTACTATATATAATAACGACAAATCAGTAGGTTCATTTTTTTAAATCTTATTATGTTTTGTTTGTAGCAATCCATATCTTAAAGAGTAAGTAAACAAATACGCATGTCTCTATAGGTTATATGTCATTAATTGACTAATGGGTGTTATGTATTAAATTGTTCACCTTTATCTATTAAAAATTAGACTGGCAGATATATGTAAAATGGAAAATTTTACTTACTATAGTAATAAAACATTCAATGTTAATTAGTCTATCTGCTAGCTGTAATAAATCCTTCAGTAATTCTGTAACCTTTGTTAATTATACGATTTATTAAGTGCAGTTGCTGACTGACCTGGGAATTCCAAAAGTTTGTCTCAGCTCATCATTGATGTCTACAGAAATCACGTGAACAACGGAGGTACCACTGCTGAGCTTGCTTCAGATGATATCATGTACTAGATATGTCGTCTCTTGATGTCTTAAAACGCGAATTCCTTAGACCAGACTTCACACAGTCAAAATTCACTTTGTGTTTCTCGCCAACATCCGCGACAAATTTTGGCGGTCATCACGTGAGAAACTAGGCCCCTCCCTACTAGAGAGACTTTCTAGTTGACTCTAGTAAAATTATTCAGTAACATTGTTTCTCAATTAAGATATAGCATTATGTGTATGTTACTATACATTCTGTACATTAGATAATTGACTAGCTTCAGTCACTGTGACTATTATATAAGTAGACCTCACAGAGTTGTCCAAATATATTGCATAAACAGAAATTTTGTGTAGTTTAATTAGTCCCTTTATGCTCACATGATAAAAACAATGTACAACTGACACACCCACTTAAAGCATCAAAAGTGATTGATTTAAGATAATCCTTATATTTGAAAGTATATATATATTAATATCTCCAGGTAATCTTATTAATTAATTCTGGTAGTATTAAACTTGGTACAAAGATTGTGATATAGACTAAACTACAGTATCATCTGTTAACATGACCTTTTGACCTCTGATAATTATCTAATCATGTACGTTTTCTATTATTGCATTCATTTTTTAAACACTGATGTCATAAATTATTACTTCTGCGCATAAAATCCAATATTAAAAGTATATATATTTAACCAATACTGATTATTGCACTAAATCCATACTCTATAGATTATTTTTTTACATTTAAACTGATACATTCACTTCGTAATTTTCACTTGAAATAGTTCAATAATGATCTTAGCTAGAGAGTATATGTAATAATGTCTATTTATCATTTAAATTAACTTAGTATAAACTGTCAACAAATCATTACACTATATGTCACAAGTCCATTAACTTCTATAAATAGATCTATACCAGGGCGGATCTAGGAAAAAGTTCTTGGGTGGGTCCTGAGGCTAATTATTCATAGAGGTGCGATTAATAATCTTAACTAATTAAGGTGTGGTCTATCAATCATCACTGGGTTGGGACAAAATTTTAGGGTGGGCCTGGCCTCCCCTGGCCCCCCCATAGATCCGCCTCTGTCTATTACACAAATATAGTGCATTATTAGAGACTTTTGTCTTAGGTCATTTCTTGTTCATCAATAGAGGATACTCAGTGTTTTATATGTTGCAATTCTTTGGTCATCCTTTACTTCTCTGCTTCAGTATAAAGCACTCCCAATAACCTTATGATTATGACACATTATTGTGACGTCATTATATAATTATCATTTGTATTTTAATAATTATAGGGGCAGTTTTATTATTTTACATCAACTATTGATCGCACTGTTTTAAATAATAGCTTAAGTGAGTCAAATTAACTATTCATTTTTTCATATTGTCTGCTAATATTCGTTCATGTTAACTTGTACTGATAACAACTACTTTTCAGGTTATTATATTGTAAAAAAAATGTTCTAAAAATTAAACATTCTAGTATTTAGAGCTTTTGTTTGTTCATTTTTCATCAGTTTGTTTTCATTCTCTCTAAATATCTCTAATATGACAAGATCAAATTTTCTAATAAGTAAAAGAAAAATAGATACTTATTCTATTAATAATAAATTATGACATCAGTAATAAATGAGATGACATATACATGTTATATCGTTTAATAAATCTTTTATATACCCAGTACATAGATGGATGTAGATGTACATGAAGAGCTTATATAAAGTATATGTAACTTTATATAAAATTATAATCTCACAATGCTACTATCTAGTCTGGAAGCACAATAGACTATAGAATATACACTTATTGAAACAAGTTGTGTAGATGAAATCATGTCTCAAGCTATATAGTCATATCACACAGTGAAGGACAGACTAGCAGTGGAAGGTGTGATTGTCAAGTGAGAGGAGGTAAAAATTTGCAATAGCTAAAATTATCTATACATCAGTTCTTCATAACCTCAGACAGTACCTAGTTACTTCACTGTGATGAAGTAAAATGGGACCAAATAAGAGGAAAGTACTATACATAATTTAGTTAAGAGAAGGTGCTGAGGTTTAATAATATACATGTATATTAAGTGTTTCATCATATTTCAACAAACCCATTTACAGTATGATGTTTTCTAAAACTTACTTTGAAGTGATTTCACTGTTTTGGGACATAAAAAGGATTACAGAACATATCCACATAAGCTGTGTGAATTTTCTTAAATAACTGCATATGTGCGAGTATGTGATGTATGTGTGTGAAGAGAGCAAGAGAGGGTGACAGTATAGGTTATACACTAATGACAAACTCACTGGGTTAATGTCATTATCTCTTGACTGACTGGTAGTATTTTCAGTGATTATTACAAATTTCATTCTAGTGTTTGTAGCATATCCATATCTTAAAACAGTAAGTAAAGGATATATACAAGAGTAGAAAAATACACATTGTATAGCTCCAAATTTTTGTTGTGCATAAATTTGGGAGGCATCGAAAAATCAAAAACTTGTTATTCATAGAAATTTTAGTCCAATATTTAGAAATAATGGGCAGGTCCTAGTCATTTGT
Organism: Gigantopelta aegis; assembly: GCF_016097555.1. NCBI lineage: Eukaryota > Metazoa > Mollusca > Gastropoda > Neomphalida > Peltospiridae > Gigantopelta > Gigantopelta aegis. The sequence continues at coordinate 78,012 of NW_024533069.1, forward strand.
GCATATGCTTATTAATTAAGACGTTGAATCTTTGATGTTGTATTTTCTCAAAGAAGTCAGAGCTAGAGAGAAAGAGAATTGGCTATGACGTCATATGACTACTTCAAATATGTTTTGTAATGAAGCTAGCTAGTGTTTAAAAATATCATAAATCGCAAAAATTTTATCAGGAAAATTAATCAATGGAGTTTTAGCTGCCAAACTATGACATTTGGTTCTAATCCAATATTTGGAGATACACAGTATTTATTTATTTGGTAATCAATACTAATCCAGTTCTACTTTATTTATGCAAAAAATTGTCAAGGGCTGGATTAGGTGATTACAGATTTTTTTGAAAATTTGCCAAATTAAACCCTGTAATTTTACTTTTTAATAAATTTAATTTGCTGAACATTTGTTGAAAGTAGATCCTCCTTAAATTTTATTTTTACTGAAATTACTAAATTACCTATCCACTTAGAATACATTGGAATATATTACAAGTAATGAGGATACATTTTGTATTGGTTCAGAGGGATAAAGTGGTCCTAGATAGTGTTCTCTGAAATCAGTAGCTGCTCTAGCTGTACCCACTGAGATACTATAGTAATAATAATAGAGTAAAGAAATAAGAGATTGCCCATGAACTACTATAAAGATTCTAAATGTTTCTGCATAAATATGTACTGGTAAACTTAGAGTATATTCATTATACAATTAGACAGTGCTATCATTTCATAACAGAATGAAGTTGACACTGCAGAATACAAATACCGTAAATGTCAAAATTTTCACCACTCAAACTTTCGCGTGTAAAATTTTCCTGAACTCATAATTTCATGTTTTGTGTCAACGCGCAAAATTTTGATTATTAATTATTAATTATTCACGAGTCCGTATTTTCGCGTTTTGTGTCAACTGCGAAAATATTAACTACCTCGAAAATTTTGACGTTTACGTGGTATATAATAATTGAAAAGGAAACTCAAATGTCTGTCAATGATACAACTATAAATCTCTAGATTTAAGACAGGTTTTAAAAAATCCTGTAATAAGATGTGTGTATGTTTTTGTGGCATAACAATGGTATCATTGACTTGAATGCTGAAATTAGTACTATGAGATATACATATATATACACAATGCCATTTGTCAATTGCTGACGTATTCACTTTCAAATTACAATATGACCATCAAAGTTTAAATATATCAGACATTAACCAGATATTATATAGCTATATATATGTTATACTTCACTAAAAACAAATTGTATTACAACGTAAGCTTAAGTTATGACAACTAAAAAGTGGCCGGTTGTAACAGTATGGTAATGCCATCCAATTCAAGGCTATGTGGGCAAAGTAGACCACAACGTTAGACTATATTAGGTACACTAGTATGATAGATCACACTCTGATTAGTAACTTATAACTTATAATTTATTAATATTAATAGAAGAAGGCTCACTTTTTCTTTCAATGACATCAATAGCAGTAGGACTATATGATGAAACTGCATTTCATTCACTGTCTCTGTGACTAGAGGCTGTCCTCAAGTAGAGAGGAAAGTTCTAACACAAACACACAATACAATCACATATATCAGTGAGTAGCAATAATAGCTTACTTCTTTAGAGTAGCTGCCACACAGACTATAGCCATAATGAAGAGTGTAAATATGGGTGGAGTCATCCAAATTGACCACGCCTAGATCAACTGTTGATCATTATGGCAGAAAGTTTGACACCATTGGAACAAGAACGTGCAGAATTTGGCGCTCTCTTAGAGGAGATACGAGGTAAATCTCTAAGAGTGATCCATCGTACTGGTCCAGAGTGATCTCTGTGTATTTTTTCTGCATGGTGTGGAGGAAGGGCTTGTCAGTTTAAGCATCAGATCAGAGCGCTTTACAAGATAAGTAAGTTCATTAAACTATCAGATTGTTTGTTTGATAAATCATATAAGTGCCGTTGTTCCTCCATACTGTTAGTCCTGGTTCTAGACCTCTCTATACAGTGTAGATATTACTATGCTATAGAATTGATAAGAACCTGCTTTACAAAGCCTGCTGGCTTTAAGGAAGTAGATGTGACTTTAAGGGTCTATACTTAGTTTGGAAATGCTAAATGATAATTTGACATTAAAAATGTTCACTATAATAAATACAATTATTAGTTGATAAAAATTGATTTAGTATTGAATTAGGGTATTCTATTAATTTTTTTTTCATTAAAAATATAGTTCATGTATAATCGATTTTCCTCATAGCAATTAAAACAGTATTTTGTATATATAACTTAATTCCTGTTAACACTAATAGTTATTGCTACTATAATGACATCACTTCCTTGTTTTCTTACAGAGTTGATATAGTAGCTGTAGACTTACTAGGTCATGGTGACATTCCAGCTCCTAACCAACCCAATCTATATACAGTAGATGAGGTAATGTGTCTACTTACATCAATATGACAATCATTAATATTTATATTGCTTATGGCATCACTTATGAGTAGACTATTAAACTGGTTATTGTCTTTCCACAGCATTTAGAAGATACATATGAATAATTTATGAACAACAAGAAAAGTCAAGAACATTATAGTAGCACTTGTTATGGTGCTATACCACACCTGAGGTGTTAATGAAACGGCTTAGACAAGAGGGACAAACACGAGTGTAGTTGGGGTGTGGCTATTATAGCTCTGGGAACTAAACTTCCTCTCCACCTTCAGGGAGCAGGCTAACAAAGATACCAGCGTTTATTCAAGGTGACCATCTTGTAATAGAAATGTTGATACGAAATTTATCTCTCTCTCTCTCTCTCTCTCTAGAGTGGTTGAGCCATTAGTGGGGTCCTCAACAAATGCTACAACTCTTTTCTGCTCACACAAGACCCTGATCTCATAACTTTGAAAAATGCTTTAACTGACAATAATCGACATGTTACGGTGATGAGAGTGATTGGAGCAGATTGTGCTAATCAAGAAACTGGACTGCTGGATACATACAGATGAAAGAAGGGAATCGCAGATGATATCAATTATCACATTATTATCTGTTGATGGGTCGTCGGGAAGATGGCATCTTTGCTGTTGACAGTTTTGCGGCAAGTTGTCAGGAGATCTTTGAGGTCTCTTGAGAGAAATTCATGTAATGAAAATGCTGGCACAGTTTCTATGTTAGAGCAACCAAAACTGAAAAAAAACAGAAACTGGTAACAAAGATTATTTCAGAATTAATTTGACTTTTATATGTGAAACCACAATGAGAAAATTTTATGTTATAAAATAATTCATATATTAAAATCTTTATCTATATCATCATACTTTTAGGATAAGACAATGAAAGTTGTGAACGATGTGTCAAGATCTGCAAAGCAGAAGTTAATGAATGAGGAAACCCCGAGGTTATACGGTATACTAAATGACCAGTTCATATTTGAGTATATGTTCATACAGGATGCATGTACGATGCCAGGTTCGTTATTACAACATAGAAGAATAGATGTCATGTAATTATTTGTGGGCAGTGTATATATTATTTTCATGGTGAAGGACATGATTATCAGTATTGCCAGGAGCCTATAATTATGTGCAGCTTGAATGAAAAGAAAAAGTCTTGACTTGGCTACTTGGTCGTTTCAACAACGTTATGTACTTGGTTGTTCCAGTGATATTGTCATAGTTTTTTTGTTTATTCATAATGTTGATAGGACATCTCTATTCTAAACATATGGGATGTCACAATAGACTCTGTTGTAATTATGTGGAGAAATTATTGGTTAAGACTGATCTTTCATCTAATAAAAAAATGTGCGTTTATTAGTAGTGGGCATGCATATCACTGTTAATGGTTTATGTTTTAGTTTGTTACTTTCGGTTGGTTTTTGTTGGTGTATTAGCAAAAGTAAACGTCCTACTGTTTTGATGAGCTAAATATATTAATGGAGGATTGATTGTTCAGGGTAGCTATTGTTAGAACTAATAATACTTTATGTATGAGCATGTCTGGTTACTATGTTATGTACATCTAATGACAAATGACTTAATTCAAAGGTACCTCTATTCTACATACACATCATGTGACTGCTTATCATAACAGACACGAAGCACAAGCAGTTCAAAGTCAAACAATATGGTTTAATCAAAACATTGCATGTGTAATAGTGGGTGTTCATGATTGGATGATTAGAATGAATTTTAAGTAAAGATTTTATTGATTGCACATAAGAATGTGAAGCTTGCCACTTAAGGTTAAATTAAGCTTTTGTTGTTAACTCGGCAATAAAATACATGTCAATCCTGCCATAAGTTTAACTGTTTTTTTTAGACAGGTATACCAATGATCTAGTGTAATAAAATAGATAAATTTTACTGGAGGTCAGTGACTGTTATTTCTCAATTTATTATGCTAATTAATTTCAATTTACAAATGTTGTTCTAAGAAAATATAAAAATTAACATTATAAAAAATTATAATAAACTTTTTTTGAAATGAATTGGCTTATCATTTTTATTAATCAACTAAACTGACGGAATGTTCTATCTTACAACCAAGCTAATTTAAGGATATTTGGTGTACTGTTACTCTAGCTCCACCTTATCACACAAAAAATCCTTGAAACCACAAATATTTAAGGGGGTGGTTATCTAGTACCTTAGGGAATGTGCCGACAATGATATGTTTTAACTTGACAGAGTGACGAGCATTCAATGACTTTACTCAACATTTGTTGGTATTCTTGTAAAATATCTGTAGAAGTAACAAGATCTCCTAGAAAGTGAATCTGACGGAAAACAGCAAAACTATAATTATTTCATTCTCGTTGACACTCTGACATCTGAGCAGGCTATGGTACATATCTATTATATAACATCAGTTCTACTGTATATTACAGTAAACTACGTTGCTGCTTTTGAGTATTGTCTCTGCAGTCCTAATGCGTGCTTGCATAATCGTATGACTTACCTAGACCTTGTCACAACATCTCCTACTATATTGCTGATTATGAATCTTACTTCACTGATGATACGATCTTCTACTTGCCTAGAGGGAACTCATACTCTACAAGATATATGGAGATCAGTAATGTAAGTAATATAACACTCAGGGGACTGGGTCATATAGAACAAGGCTTCCATGAGACTGTTATGCAATCACCTCAGTAATAAGGTGTAGTGATTACAACATGTGTGGTATACAATTTAATAATAGTACAAGATATTGTATTGAAATCATTAACCATAGCAAACGGTGAGTTTTTCACTGCTATCAGTAACCAAGCATAACGTACCGTAAAAGCCCATATTAGTCTATTCTTTGTTGACAGTGTGATAATGTCACATTAGAATGTGTATCAGTCCAGAATGGTTCAGATTATGGATCTGTTTACAGTCAATACTTTCGATATCTTAATTGTAAATTCCTCATTTGCTAATCAAGAGGTGCGTCTAAAAAAGTATGGAGGCAATGCGTTCATGTTTATGATGACCAGCGTACTGGACTATTCAGATTTTAATATAAAAAAATCAATTTTACACTGAGTTTGACAGGAATGGCTTGGATTTTTTGGTATTTTACTAAAAACGAAGCTAAAGTAATTATTGAAAATTGTCATTCTCACACAATATGGTTTTGTACGGAGGAGGAAGTCAAATTATATCTAGTGGGAATGGTAGATTAGAGCTTCGTAACTGTACTATACACACAATAAGGCATTATGGAGGAGGACTGTTCATGCGATCATATGGGAATAGTAGTATTGAGTTTATTAACTGCACTATTTACAACAAACACTCCATCCTTTATATGGAGGAGGACTGTTTCCTTGTTTCCAAAAGAGGTGGTAGTACTGAGTTTCGAAAATGTCTATATATACCCATACGCATATATTGCATACAGGAATGGTTGTTTATGATTTTCGAGTGCTTCTGAATCAACAGGTAGCTTTCATTTTACAAATAGTTTTAGTTCATTCAATAAAAAAACTAACCACCTTCGATGTATACCGAAATGCTGTGTTGTTAATAAACTTCAATATGTTTTTTTGATTCCACAAATTGAAATATTGTAATCTACCAACAACTGACGTTTAATGGGTGCAATTGCAAGTTAACATTTGATAAAAAAAGCATTTTGTGCAAATGAATTCAGGTATTATGGTTGGAGGTATTGCTTCTACATGAATCCTCCCCAAGTATTTTTAAAAGGAAAATGCAAGCATATATTTGTCAATAATTCATGTGCTAATAAGTCGGTGGAGGAATCTTGCAGAGCAATTCTTGAAGTAGGACATTGAAATAGATGTCCTTTAGAGTTATTTCCTCGTCATTATTCTTATGATAAATAGGACAACATTGTAGTCGTCTCAACAATACAGACTGGATCTCAGGCGATGCTTATATTGGAGGTAAAAAATAAGATTGTGGTACAGACTTTTCTTGATAACTCTATTTCACTACCTCAACAGACAGTCAATCACAGTAGTGTCATCAGATGCCTATACAATGTTGTTTCATGCTGAATCAGACAAACAAAATGTTTCTATTTCAAGCATTGATATAATCTTATGCGTGGGGATTGATGTCAATGTCATAACTAGCTACAGTGGGTATAAAAGAAGGCTTAACAGCGGGTGTAGGTAAATTGAGATCAGTCATCCAATGACAAACTGAAACAATAGACTAAATGCATCCTTGTACTAACTGTAACCTTTCACATTAAAAAGCAAATTCTTCAATGAAACACCAAACACAAGTACATGCAAAACATGGAAACTTCTAACACTGATAAACTATTACTTACCATTGAAGTCCTGTCCCAATTGGGTTCCATCCCCCCCCATTAATGATGCCTGGGTATGCAGATTCTAATTAACAAATCTCCATAATTGTGACATAACACTGAAATTTTACTAGACATAGGATATATGGATTGGTTATAAAATGGATTCAGATGGTCTAATTGTCATCCAACTGCCCGTTGATTACTGCCATGAGGGAACAATTCAATTTAAAATTCCATCTCCTGATCACAGTGTCTTCTCAAACGATCTGGATACTCTGTGGACAATGTACTAAAGGACTCAGTCGTCATGTTAGGATCCAAGCCAATGCGTGCCAATGTACTAATGCTACATTGCTCTTATAATTCCATTTGCTTTAGCTGGTATAGGCATTGGTAGCTTTCATTGTTGTTTTAAATCTAACTGTGTCTGTGGGATACAATAAATGGACTAGTATTCTATGTAATGTTTTCAAAATATATGAAACCCATCTTTTTTCCTGATGGCCCCATACCATTTTTAGTCAATCATGTCATGGCTTAATTTTAGATTTTTGGTATTCGAGACATGTTTCTATGTGGTATGGTTCTTGCGTTAGGGTGGCTTCAGTTATTTTTCCAGGCTATGTTTGTTTATTCTCATTATTTATCATAAATATTGTCACAATATCTAGCAAAGTGGTTCACCTTGTGGGAAGACAAGCACATTCCAGTACTAGCCACTATGATCCTTCTCTCGACACCCAAAACTAATACGCATTGTTTTCCATTGTCCTTCGATTCACCAATATTTCCATGTAGTGGTGAGAACAATGTCACATTACAGAGGTGGTATATTGATGCTAATGTGCCAATATCTGAGAGGTTGTTCATATACCATTGTCCTATTCTTCACTGGCTGTTTCATTTACTAATTGTTCATACACCTTATAATCTTCTCCACAAGTACCATTTATCTGAAGGACCTCTATCAAAGTACCATGTGATGCCTCAAAAGTTGTCAATATATATGAAACCTTTCTTGATGCATATGGAGGTCCATATAAGGGACAAGTGTCGTTTTTGGACTGGTTTTTACTACTAGTTGTGTTGTCTTAGCAATAGTTTCATCGTAGATAACTGATGCTACTATAACGCTTGATGATGTTGACATCTCTTTTAAGTTATTTATGTTCATGTACCTTTTTTTGAAGGGAATATATCGCCAGTTTTCTTTTGCTTTGTCTTGAAGAATTTTGGAGAATATTATCCTTCAACTCATATTGCATGGCTCACATTAACCTACAAACCTCTGAAAAAATCCAAACGACAAGTGACAAGTATTGTTTTTAGTATCAATATCATTTGTTGTATTTTGTGGTAGTCATATTTACTATCATTTTCTGGATCGTTTTCTTAAAGTCGCAGTTCACAAAAAACAAATTGCAAAAGTCAAGAGATATTTAAGAAAGCCTCCACCAATACTCGTTTATGATGATATTGAACTCCTTCAGCGTCAATGATTTCAACAGTTTCCAGTATCCCCTATTAGGAAAGTAAAACTACTTCAACAACAATGCAGCAATAATTGAATGAGACGAGAATCATTACTGTTTGATGACTAGTGCTGTATTCTGACAATGTTTGTTGATTATAGTGTTGTCTATGTTTGTCATGTCTTATGTAATATTGTATTGTAGTTAGAACAATAAGATTAATCGAAGAACTGTTTAAACAATTGTTTTGTTGTAGGTTATAATGTTCAATTTACTGTGGTATTGTTTGCTGATAATTCAATTTTTAGTATAATAAATTCTTAATGTTTATATACACCTCAATGACAGATCACTTGACAGTTATTAGTAGAGTACAGGTCACATTTTGATGTCACTGCCTTATCACACCACAAAATAATGTGATCACAGTCAGTACTAAGGTACACAAGTATGATTAATAATGTACCAGTATAGCTAATAAATAAACTGGTTACATGCATCCACATACAGATAGAATACAGTATACATCAATTAACAATACATTTACACTAAACATTCATCCATACTAATACGTGTCCATTATTATACAATTTAAGATTACAACTTTTTCCTTATTTGTCATTATATGGAGCAGCTAGAATTTCATGGACCATATTTAACAACAAAGCTCTTTAAGATTACATTAATTGCATTCCATTAAAGTTGACATACCTTCAATATTTCAGAGTAATGTACAACAAACTTAAAGGAAATTAATGATGGAGTAAGTTGATCAATGGAAAGAAAAGAGAGTTTGTGTGTGTGTGTGTGGTGTGAGAAGAAATTACAAGAGTGTTACCTGGTTTAAATGCTTTAAATCATTCATTACTTTTCCTCTTATCATTATAAGGTAGTCGTCAATCAATTCAGTTACTTTTTGCAACTCACTTATTAAACTAAGCATCATCCAAGAGACACTAATAAAATATAATGCAGCAAAATATAGTATATAATGTCATCTAAAGGGGACTTTCTATAAGATATTCTTATTTATCAGATATTCTTCTAATAATAAACAGTTACACAGCATAATAGTAGAACTGTTACCTACATACTCCATATATGGATAGAATACATCATACATCCATTTAAACACATTACACTAAATATCCATCCATAACTAAATATGTGTCCATGATTATAAAATTTAGGTTACAACTTTTAATAATCAAGATTACAAAATTGGCAAGAATCCATGACAACCTTGGGTCAAAAGGGTTAAATAATAATCTTGTTGGAAATGAACCATCTACTGTATGCTACACTCCAGACCTAGGACAGACTGTAATAGTGGAAGCCTAGTTAGTACTAGTCAGTAATTTAAAGTGTGAGTTTTAAAGATGGCAGGATATAACACAGGCTGTATTTAGTAGATAAACTCAAACTCACTCAGAAACACACCTAACCCCTTTGTAACTGACAATATCACTAAAACCATTATTAAATTAAATCATATAATGTGGTTACAATAAATAAGTCATCAAAATAAATTGATATCATTAATTATATAAATGCCATATAAATGAAGTAACATCTGCTAAGTATAAATGAAAATGACTGTTATATATTAAATTGAAGGATCCGGGATCTAGAAATAATGAATAAATGGTTGGGCTTGATCCAGTTAATTCAAGCTCCATGGTATAATTATTAGAATGGTTAATAAAGGATAATGGAACAGTTAGATGATGACAATTTGATCCATAAATCCTTCCATAATTTCTTCCTGTTGATGAAAAATGCTAATCGTTGGCTTTATCAACATCATTTTATTGTTTTGTAATTTAATTTGAAATGCAATTATCTGTTGCCAATATAATAAGAAGTAATGTATATGATTGCATCATAATAAAATTAGGACATAATAATTGATGTGTTAATTTATTGTCATTCTCAGCATATTATTTATGTTCTTCCATTTTAATTATTATTGCAAATGTGAAGAAGAACAATGATTTCATCATCTTCTATGACACCTATATATATCATGAATACTTCTTTTGTTAAGGACAGGAGACTATTATCATTTTTGAATGAAGTTTTCATTATTCATGTATCAAAAAAAAGGGGACAACCATTTCTTTTGATAATCTGTCTGTCCATGGCCACATAAATTATACATTCATTACTAAAATTAAATATTGATTTTATTTTTACTTATAACAATTAATAATGAACATGAAAAACTACATAACCTAGTATTGTAAATCATGTATCAGACCAAGTACCACACCCCATAGTGAAAGATAGTGTTGGTCGCCATTTGATTTTCTTGGGGACAGGTCCATGAAATCACTTTATTCAATTTTGACAAATGAATATTAGAAATATGGAGTCTGATAGCTAATTATGGTGTTGTTTAGTGGTCATGCTTAAAATTTTATTCTCTCTCTCTCCTCTCTCTCTCTCTCTCTCTCTAGAGTAGAGTGTGAGGCCATTAGCAAGGTCATCATTCAAATTCTAGACCCTTTTCTACTCATACATAGCTTGATCCATAACTTTTGAAAATACTATAAACTGGCAATGATAGAGTGATTGGAGCAGATTGTGCTAATCAAGAGAACTTGACTGCCTTGGATACAAGATGAGAAAGATTAAAATCAGAGATGATGTCAATGTCACTATATTATCTGCCATCTTTGTCCATCTTTTGAAAAGGACATTAATTAAAAACAGTTTGTATCATATATTTATCATGAATAGTTAAGCATATATAGCAACTGTATGGTATATAACTGTTTTTTAACAATGGTCCTTTTCACAAAATCTGGTCAAAATAGTTAAAATTATTTCATGTAAAAAGTAAATATCATATTGTTTGACTAGTACATTGTATTCTTTCATGGATTATAGGATTGACTGCTCATTTAGTTAATGTTAGAACGAATAATGTACAAGTTTCAGGTTTCTGAACTATGTTATGTACATCTAGTGACAGAAACTTGACAATTACATGGGTACCTCTTATCCTACAATACACATCATGTGACTGTACTTATATCACACACCAAAGGAGCTTTTGAGATTGATCACAGTCAAATAATATGGTATAATCATATCAAATATGACTAGTAGTGAGTCTACAAATTACATGATTGATTGTTTAGTAGTGTATAGTATTAATTTTTCTCTACTAGTAATTATATGAGTGGCTAGTATATATTAAATTTGTTTACAGTGTGCATATCAGGTACATGAGGCTATTACAAACTTTCTAGAGGCATAACATCATATTGTTTCTTCCACTAATGAGTCAATGCATATTTTCACATTACTACATCAACCTATGTTATTTAATAAGTCAAACTTCAGTGTACAAACTCTAATTTACTTTCACAGTATCATGAACGTGACACTGTAAAAATTGATTTCGTTGATTCAACCAAAATGGTTATATTGGTTGTATGAGATGTAGTATTTGATGCTATTGCAAACTGAAGTAAAAATCATTAATTCCAGGAATATTGTCAGATTAAACGCACAGTTAATCTGGACAAAATAGTATATATAATATATAAGGAATAAAAACCAAAATAATGTTTACTTTAAATTGTATTCAATTTGTATCAAGTAATACGTATACATATATATACAAACCGAAACCATATGGTTAAATTAACCAATCAATTTTTGTGGTGATATATAAACATGTATCTGGCCATGACGACGAGACTAGCTAGCGCATCTCATGTTTGAATGCGTGGTAGGATTAGTACTTGTAAAACGAACCAAGGAATAATTAAATGGTCATGGGTAATGTATGGGTTCTTTACTTCTGAGATAATTTTAAGTCTCCTTTATTGAGAAAAGCATACATCTTCTGTCGATGATTTATAATAAACATGCGACGTCTTGTGTTTTACAAGTTACGAAACGGGTAGTCTATTTAATAACGCATCTATTTCAGATATAATGACTTTTAATTTACTAACCATTTCTTTGATTTTGTTTTTTGTATCATATTTATAGTATAGAAGTAACAAGACCTCCTATAAAGTGAATTTTGACGAAAACGGGCAACTGCATATTTTAATTTCATGCTGGGGACGCTCCCGCCATGAGCTGGGCCATCTATTGGTGTCATATCTATTATATACATCCAGTTCATGCTGTATATCTACAGTAGTTATGTTACTGCTTTGAGTATTATGTCTCTGCAGCTCCTAATGGTGTGCCTTGCAATCGTACTGACTTACTGGACCTCGGTCACAGCCTCTCCTACTATATCGACAATTATGAATATTACTTCACTAATGATACAATTTTCTACTTCTAGAGGGAACTCATACTCTACAAGATAAATTGGAGATCAGTATGTAAGTAATATAACATTAAGGGACTGGTCATATAGAAGAGAAGGCTTCCATGAGACTGTTATGCAATCCACATCGGTAATAAGTGTAGTTGATTACAACATTGCTGGTATACAATTTAATAATAGTACAGATATTGTATTGAAGTTATAACAATAGCAAACTGTGAGTTTTTCACTTTATATCAGTAACCAAGTTCCCCATACAAATCCAATGTTAGTCTATTCTTTGTTGGACAGTGATAATGTCACATTAGAATGGTATCAGTCCAGAATGGTTTCAGTTTATGGAATCTGTTTAGTCAATACTTTCGATATCTAAAATTGTTAATTCTTCATTTGCTAATCAAAAGTGGTGCTAAAAATTCAGGAGGTAATGCATTAATAGTTACGATGACCAGCGTAAAGGACTATTCAGATTTAATATTAACAAAATCGAATTTCACACTGAGCTTGACAGGAAATGGCTTGGATTTTTGGTATTTTACTAAAAACGAAGCTAAAGTAATTTATGAAAATTGTCATTTCTCACCACAATATGGTTTTGTACGGAGGAGGAATTCAAATTATATCTCCGTGGGATGGTAGATTAGAGCTTCGTAACTGTACTATATACAACAATACTGGTCATTATGGAGGAGGGACTATTCATGAGATCCTATGGGAATAGTAGTATTGGATTTATTTAACTGCACTATTTACACAATACATCTCCTTTATATGGAGGAGGAATGTCCTTGTTTCAAAAGGAGGTGGTAATACTGAGTTTCGTAACTGTGTATATATATAACAATACTGCAATATATTGCATCAGGAATGGTTTGTTTATGATTTTCAAGTTGCTTCTAAAGGTAGCTTTCATTTTACAAAGTTTTAGTTCATTCCAATAAAATAACTAACAACCTGATGTATACAGGAACTGCTGCATTAGTAATAAACGTTCAAAAATATTTTTTTGGATCAAATTGAAATTAGTAATCACAACACAACTGGTTTAATGAGTGTCAATAGCAAGTTAACATTTGATAAAAACAGTTATTTTTGCAAATAATTCCGGGCATTTATGGTGAGGCATTGCTTTACATGATCCCTCTCAATTATTTCTAAAGAAAATGCAAGCATATCATTTGTCAATAATCATGCTAATAAAGTCAGGTGGAGGACTCTTTGTAGAACGGGTTCTTGAAGTAGACAATTGCAAACTGATTGTCCCCCTTTAGAGTTATTCCTCATCACTTATCTTATGATAATAGGACAACATTGTATTTTATCAACAAAGCTGGGATCTCAGGGTGATGTCTTATATGGAGGTAAAAAAAGGATTGTTTGTACAGACTTCTACTTTGACAAATCTATTTCACTACCCTCAACAGACAGGTCAATCAGTAGTGTCATCAGATCCTGTTCAAGTTTGTTTTGTGAATCAGACATACACAATTGTTCTATTTCAAACATTAATATAACTCTCATGCGTGGGATTGACGTCAATGTATCACTAGCTACAGTGGGGTATATAAAAGAGGGCTTAACAGAGGGTGTAGTAAAATTGAGATCCTCAGATAGCTTATCAATGTACAAACTGACAACAATAGACTAAATGCATCTTGAACAATGTAACTTCAAGTTAGATGCAAAACTCTTCATTGAAACACAACACAAATTTATGCAACACTTGAAACTTCAATCAGGGACAAAGTCATTTATGTTACTATTAAGTCCTGTCCAATTGGGTTTCCATTGGTAACAGGCCTGTGTATGCAGATCTGAATTTAAAACATCTCCAATAACTTGTGATGTTAACACTGAAATTATAACTAGACATAGTGATATGTGGATTGGTTATAAAAATGACTCGGACTGTCTTATTGTCTATCCAAACCTGCCCCTTTGATTATTGCAATGATAGAACAATTCAATTAAAGTCACATCTTCTGATCCACAGTGTCTTCTCTCAAACGATCTGGGACTACTCTGGGGACAATGCACTAAAGGACCTCAGTCTCATGTTAGGTCCAATCATGTGGACAATGTACTAATGCCTACATTGCTCTTATAATTCCATTTGCTTTAGCTGGTATAGCATTGGTCGCTTTTTGTTGTTGTTTTAAATCTAACTGTGTCTGTGGGTACAATAAATGGACTAATATTCTACGCTAATGTTGTCAAAATATATGAACCCATCTTTTTCCTGATGGTCCCATACCATTTCTCAGTCAGTTCATTTCCTGGATTAATTTAGATCTGGGTATTGAAACATGTTTCTATGATGGTATGGGTTCTTGTGGTAAGGCGTGGCTACAGTTTTATTTTTCCAGGCTATGTTTGGTTTATTCTCATATTTATCATAATATTATCACAATATTCTAGCAAAGTGGTTCGACTTGGTGGGGAAGACAAAGCAATTCCAGTACTAGCCACTATGATCCTTCTTTTCTTTCACCAAACTGGATAACGCATTGTTTTCCAGGTCCTTCACTTCATTAATATTCCATGTAGTGGTGAGAATAATGTCACATTACAGAGGTGGTATATGATGCTAATGTCCAATATCTGAGAGGTGGTCATATACATTGTTCCTGTTCTCATTGGCTGTACTCATTTTACTAATTGTTCATACACCTTATATCTTCTCACAATACCATATTGAAGGACCTCTATCAAAGTACATGTGCTGCCGCCAAAAGTTGTCCAATATAATATGAAACCTTCTTTGATGCATATGGAGGTCCATACAAGGGACAAGTGGCGTTTTTGGACTGGATTTTTACTACTAGTTCGTGTTATACTTGCACTGGTTATGTCCTAGATATTGAGGCTAACATATCCTTGAATGTTTTAACAATCTCTTTAATTACTATTATGTTTATGTATCTCCTTTTAAGGGAATATATCGACAATTTTCTTTGCTTTTGTCTTGAAGAACTTTTCATTCTCAAACTTATATTGATGGTTCACATAAACTACAAACCTCTGAAAAATCCACACGACAAGTATCAAGTATTGTTTTAGGTATTAATAATATCATTTATTGTATTTTGTGGTATTATATTTATCATGTCTGGGAGTATCTCTTAAAGTCTCATTCACAAACAACAATAGAAAAAGTCAAGAAGATATTCAAGAAATATCCACCACCTTCTGAATATGATGATACTGAACTTCCTTTAACCGTCTATGTTTCAATGTGTCCAGAATCCTCTAGTGTTCAAAATAAACCCACTTCGACTACAATATCATCAATTAAAATGAGACGAGAATCATTGTTGCTTGATGACATAGTGCTCTATTTTGACAACAAATTGGTGATTATAATTATTGTTCATATTTGTTAGTCTTTTTGCAGTCTTGTAGTATATTAACAATAATAAGATGAATGAATGTTTAAACAATGTTTAATGGTAGTTTTACAGTGTTCCATTTACTGTGTTATTTTTGGCTAATAAAAAATAATCTTTTCTGTTATAACAAACAGGTAATGTTTATTTACATCTTATGACAGATCGTTTGCAGTTATGACTAGCATTACAGGTCACCTCTTCATGCACTGGTTATCACAACACCATAAAAGTGATCACAGTCAAATAATATGGTAAAAAAAATAGTACAATTAATAGGGATGTACAGTTACATGAGTTAATAATTATATGATTTGAATGTAATTGTATATGTAGTTTTTTACTAGTAAATACAGCATTGGCTGACGTATATTAGATCTTACATCAGTGTTGTTTACAATTATCTTGATTCAGTAAAAGTATACTACAGTCTGTGTATTATAAGGGTTGACTGCGAAAAAAAGGCAACCGGTATGATTATTAACCAAAAAAGGGTTAAATAGTTCGTATATTTTTTAAACTCAAAGGATTATGGCAAGTAGAGTTAGTACTTGTAAAAACAAACAAGAGATATATTGAACGTTCATATGCATCATAATATATGGTTCTTGTTTCTGAGAAGATTGTTAACTTCTCCTATGTTGACAAATAACTTTTGACGATGTCGTTTTTTGAGGCGTAGTTATTAAAATAAACATTGACGTAGTGTAAGTTGTTTTTATAAACGGTAGTCTTTTTAATAGCAAAATATTTCGAAGGTTATTAACTTTTACTGACTATTTATTTGGTTCTCGTTAAGATTATAGAAGTAAACAAGACCTCCTAGAAGTGAATTTTGACGCAAACGTCACGCCTTCATACTGGACTGTTGAATACGCTCGCATTATGAACTCAAGCTGGCATCATATCCATTATATAACATCAGTTATACTCTATATCTACAGTAGATATGTTACTGCTTTTGAGTATTATGTCACTGCCGCTCCTAATGGCGTGCCTTGCAATCGTACTGACTTTACCTAGACCTGTCACAACCTCTCCTACTATACTGCTAATTATAAATATTACTTCACTGATGATAAGATCTTCTACTTCCTAGAGGGAACTCATACTCTACAAGATACATTGGAGATCAGTAATGTAAGTAATATAACACTACAGGGACTGGTCAATAGAACAAGGCTCCATGAGATGTTATGCAATCCACCTCTGTAATAATGTGTAGTGATTACAAAAATTCTGGTATACAATTTAA
Organism: Gigantopelta aegis; assembly: GCF_016097555.1. Lineage (NCBI taxonomy): Eukaryota > Metazoa > Mollusca > Gastropoda > Neomphalida > Peltospiridae > Gigantopelta > Gigantopelta aegis. The sequence continues at coordinate 95,194 of NW_024533069.1, forward strand.
TAATAGTACAGGATATTGTATTGAAATCATTAACAATAGCAAACTGTGGCTTCTGTAATTTATAAGTGACAACCATACACTTGGGAAGCCAATGTTAGTCTATTCTTTGTTGACAGGTGATAATGTCACATTAGAATGGGTATCAGTCCAGAATGGTCAGGCTTATGGACTCTGTTTAGTGATGCTTTGATGTTTTAATTGTTGATTCCACGTTTGCTAATAATGGACCATCCCAAGCCATATGGGAGGCAATGCATTAATTATCTATGATAATGACCGATTCGATAGACCTGCCACAGTTAATATTTTGCAATCAAAATTTTACACTGAGCTTAGTAAGTGGCATGGAATTTTTGCATTTATAGTGGAGCTGTGGTAGTCATTGAAAAAGGTCATTTTCAAATAATGTTTTTTTTGGGAGGAGAGTGTACATTGTATCGCATGGGATTGGTGGTATTGCCATTCGTAACTGCACTATGTACAAACAATACTGCTACAATATCAGGAGGAGGAGTGTCCATTAGTTTGTTTGGTAATGGTAGATTAGAGTTTGATAACTGCACTATATACAACAAGACTGCCTCAGCAATCAATCTGCCAGGAGGAGTGTTCATTAGATCATTTGGGAAATAGCAGTAGTGACTTTAGTAACTGTATTATATACAATAATACTGCTCTGGCTCATGGAGGAGGTATATTCCTAGTAGTTCTAAGGGGAGTCGTAGTACTGAGTTTTGTAACTGCGCTATACACAATAATAATGCAGACATTACATCAGGAATGATTCTTTATGCGACTGGAAGCTTTCATTTTACAAATGTTTTATTTCATTCTTAATAGTGTAATAACTAACAAACTTGATGTATACAAAACTGCTGTGTTAATAATCAATGTTAATAATGTTTTTTTTGACAAAATTGAGATAGTAATCATAACACAACAGGTTTAATGAGTGTCAATAGCAAGTTAAATTTGATTAAAAATAACACGTTTGTAAATAATTCAGGCATTTATGGTGGAGGGATTGCCTTACATGAATCCTCCCAATTATTCTAAAAGAAAATGCAAACATATCTTTTCCCAATAATCATGCTAGTAAGTCAGGTGGAGGAATCTTTGTGTCACGAATTGTTGATATAGTTATCCCCACTGATTGTCCCTTTAAAGTTATTCCTTATAATTATTCTGACGAATATAAACCAGTGTTGTATTTTGTCAACAATACAGATAGCATTTCAGGTGATGTCTTATACGGAAATAAAATGCTGATTTGTTTGTATAGACTCCACTTTGATAACCATTTAATTACTATCAACAGAAGGTCCAATCAGTAGTATCATCAGATCCGGTTCAAGTTTGCTCAGCGAGATCAGACAAACAAAATTGTTCTATTCAAGCATTGAGATAACCTTTATGCTTGGGAATGATGTCAATGTATCACTAAGCTACAGTGGTTAAAAAATGGATGAACAGAGGGTGATGTGATAAAATTGAGATCATCAGATAGCTCTCAATGTACAAACTAACAACAAATAGATTAAATGCATTCGTGTACTAATGTAACCTTCACATTAAAAACAAAGCTACTTCAATGAAACAAAACACAAGTCATGCAACACTGGAAACTTCTAAACACTGATAAAGTTATTACATTACCATTAAGTCCTGTCCAATTGGGTTCCACATTGATCAATGATGCATGTGTATGCAGATCTGAATTAAAACATCTCCCATAACCTCTGTGACATAACCACTGAAATTATTATAGACATAGTGATATATGGATCGGTTATAAAAATGATTAAGATTGTCCTCATTGTCTATCCTAACTGCCCCGTTGATTACTGCAATGATGGAACAACTCAATTTAAAATTACATCTCCTGATCCACAGTGTCTTCTCAAACGATCTGGACTACTCTGTTGGACAATGCACTAAAGGACTTCAGTCTCATGTTAGGATCCAATCAATGCGGACAAATGTACTAAGGCTACATAACTCTTATAAATTCCATTTGCTTTAGCTGGTATAGCATTTGGTAAGTTTCGTTTTTGTTTAAATAACTGTGTCTGTGGGTAACAATCAAGGACTAGTATTCTATGCTAATGTTGTCAAAATATATGAACCCATCTTTTTTCCTGATGGGCCCATACCATTCTCAGTCAGTTCATTTCCTGGATTAATTTAGATCTGGGTATTGAGACAGTTGTCTATGATGGTATGGGGTCTTGTGGTAAGGCGTGTGGCTACAGTTTATTTTTTCCAGGCTATGTTTGGTTTTATTTCATATTTATCATAATATTGTCACCAATATTCTATATAGCAAAGGGGTTCGACCTGTGGGAAGACAAGCAATTCCAGTACTAGACCCCACTATGATCATTGCCTCTTACACCAAACTAATAACGCATTGTTTTCAGGTCCTTCAATTCACCAAATATTCCATGTAGTGGTGGAGAACAAATGTCACATTACAGAGGTGGTAATTGATGCTAAGTGTCCAATATCTGATGAGGTTGTCATGTACCACTGTTTCTATTCTCACTGGCTGTATTCATTTTACTAATGTTTCATACACCTTATATCTTTACTCACTATAACATTATATGAAGGGCCTCTATCAAAATAATGTGCTGCTGCCAAAAGTTGTCAATATATATGAAAACCTTTTTTGATGCATATGGATGTCCATATAAGGGGGACAAGTGTCGTTTTGGACTGGATTTTTTATACTTAATTCTGTTGTCTTAGCATAGTTTCATCTGTAGATACGGATGATTACTATAAGCCTTGGATGTTTTGACATCTCTTTTAATTATTATTATGTTCATGTATCTTCTTTTGAAGGGAAGATATACAATTTCTTTTTGGGGGGCTTTGTTTAGAAGAATTTTATTATCAAACTATGTTAATGCTTACATTATCCTACTTACCTTGAAAAATCACCCAACGACGAGTGTCAATTATTGTTTTAGTATCAATATCATTTGTTGTATTCTGTGGTATTATATTTATCATTCTGGGTCGTTTCTTAAAGTCTCGTTCACAAAAAATAATTGTAAAGGTACTATTCAAGAATAAATCAAAAAAGCATTTACACCTTCTAGTTATGATGATGTTGAACTTCCTGCAACTATCTATGCTTAAAAACATCCAGGATTCACTGGGTGTCAAGAGTAAGCCTACTTTGACAACAATGTTTTCAAAGGATGCTAGTTGAGAATCATGGATGTTTGATGACTAGTGCTGCTATTCTGGACAATATTGTTGATTATATATTGTCTATGTTAGTCATGTCTTTAGTAAATTTTGTAATTGTAGTTAGAAACAATAAGATAATTGGAACTGTTTAAATACTAATTCTTTATTATTTTTTCTAGTGTTACAGTTTTTCATTTATTATGTCATTTTGTTGGCTAATACAAAAAAGATATCTTTTCTTTTATAACAAACAGTGATGTTTGTGTACATCTAATGACACATCACTTGACAGTTATGAATAGTATACATGCAGGTAACCTCTTCATGTGAACAGCTTTTCATAACAGAACATATGACTCCAAAAAAGCTTTTAATGTGATCATAGTCAAGAGTAAATATTATGGTAAATACCAGGCATAATAATACGGATGTGAAGAGGATATGATTAAGTTTTTCATTTGGTCTAGAGAGTAGTTATAAAGTTTTCTTCACTAGTAAATGCAAGTGCAGTTGGCATAGGTTACATCTTAAGTCAGTATGTTTACACTATTTTTGATAAGGTAAAAGTATAATACAGTCCTGTGCATCAAAGGTGCGACTGGGAAAAGTCTTATACCCAAAACATCAAAAAATAATACAACGTGGTTTAGTGGTCATATATAAGTAGTTATTATCCTTGTGACAATAACAATGGATATTTAGAATAGAGATTACATACTCACATCCTACAAATCACAACTAGTCCCATTAATAAGATGTTCCTTTGGTATTTCGCATAGTTCTTCTCCAGCCTCCATGAGTACCCACTATCTCCTCTTAAACAAATACATATGACTGAGCCAGAAGAAACAAGTCAACTAAAGTAAATAGAGCTCCCTCTTGTTCTCGTCCTATGTGGCTTTGTTATCTTCTTATCCCATGTACCCACATGAATAAGCGTAGTATTTTAATGATCTAAATCTATACCATATGTAACCACAGCCATTTCCTTGACTATATTAGAAATCTGTTGCTAAGAATATGATACTAGAATTGCTAAAAAATTGGTCTGCAGTAGCCACTGCACATTTTAATGTTCTATTCCATATATCTTTATCTCTTATCAACTTTCTGTGTTTGTATTCTTCAACCACTTTTGTCTCCATAAAACCCTGTCTTATATGAACACCCACATATGGTTGATTAGTTAATTTCAAAAACTTTGGTAGCCAGTGAAAGTTGAGATACTGAATTCATCTTCCCATTGAAATAAATCTAAAAAAACTATTCCAATGATGTGTCATTCATTTCATGATTAGTAAGGGTTCAGCAATCCAATTTTTTAAGTCCCTCTACTAACCAGTTTTGTTCAATATTGGATCTTAGAGCTAGCACCTCCACATCTAGTTACCATGACAACAAAGGTTGTATTCCCAGTATTGCATTGAGTTGATGTTCCCAACTTTCCATGTTTAGGAATAACTACATATAAAAAGGGAACTTTGCCAATTGAATGTATAGTCATTTCAATCAAACAGATGTAGTAGACGTATTAGTTGATTTAAGATGTAAAATGTCGTCTGAAGAAGTTCATCATCCTTCAGTTAATTTACTTGGGTTCAAAATGTACCCATTCAATTGCAGATCCACAATCTAAAATCAATCTCCTCTGACTAAACATAGCTAGCAACAATGAAAATGTCATTCCTCTCCACTCTATCAGCCAAACCCCCAATAGTCGCTAGATGACACGCCATATTAGTGTTCTAGCATTGTTTAGGGTTTCAGACATTATACGATGCATTTCTGAGGAACCAGCAAGAGCAATTAATAATTTTTTCATACTTTTTGGAAACAAGACCTTGATCTCCAGAATAGCAGGAAAGAGGCGAGGCCTGCATCAGTTGTTGTTTGTAGCTTAAGGAGGCAAGTCCTTCTTGAAAAATCTCAGTATTAGCCTTGGAAGGATTCACTGCTTTTTTGAGACTGTCTGGGATCAGAACCTCATTTAAAAGTGAGCTTGAATTTACACCATATATTCTCCATGTTATATTCCATTGAAGATCATAGTTATAGTCATTGAAAGCAGATCCTTTCCCAATCCATTGAAATCCTGGACAATAACTTTGACTCCACTAGCATCCCATTTTGAATTCTTTTAATGACAACGTTGTAGTCAGTTTTAAGTCAAACTGAAGTAGTATATATTAAGATAAACAGAGCAATAATACTTCTCTAACAGGAAATACCAGAGGCGGGGATATAACATAGTGGTGGGCCCGCCTGTAATCTATAACACCAGTTCATATTTCATAGCTTTCGCGGGAGCTGGGCGCGCGTTGTTATTGCATAAATAAACGTTAGAGGGCACTGTTGTGGAGGTTAATTTAAAACACAAATTTGGATTGCTTCGATTAAGCAGTTACGTACGATAGAACGGGTACTTTGGGGCATTCTGCAAGCAAATTCGACATTAACTGCGGCATATATATATATATAATATATATATATATATTGTAGTATGTATGTATGTATGTATTGTATGTATGTATGTAGATATATATATATGCTAACATTAAAGCAAATTGATAGAAGGTAGGTAGGAACACCACACTTAATTCTACGCCTTGACATTTAAGATGTTTGGGGTGGGGTTAAGAAAACATCATAAAAAATAATGTATAATGAGTGTTGGTTAATTTTGACACGGATCACACCTCAAAATCTCCACCTGAAACTTTAAAGTTTTGACTCAACTGACTTTTTATACCGACCAAATTTTTATCATGACATGTACAGGCCCTACCATTTTTACGGGACCAATTTCACTGTACTGAACTGTTTTTTTGCCATAATAGTCTAATACTACAGAAGCAGATATATGGAAGTGGTCCAATGCTAAAAACTCGTTGTCAACCACCCATTTTACTATGTTTTGAACTCTAAACATAAGTATAATCATGTATTCTGCTAACTGTTGGTACTAATCACCTCTCATATATTACATAAAGATTGTCTTAAATTGTGTAGAAATATATATATAATTGATGTTTTAAAAGAAATATTTCATGCAACAGTGTTGAAAATATGAGTATATTATGCACTATTTTAAAACTGTTTCTTTTATATCTGAGTCATACCAGTACAAAATCCACTGTCACAAGCTCTTAAAAGTAAATTTGAGACACGAATTTACATGGAACACACTTGCACACATAATACTAATAATGTTATTATCAATAATTATAATAGGATAAAAATACTAAATTCAGCTAGCAGCAATGACCTTGACAATGGATATTAACACTTTGGGTCATATGCAGTCACTTCTGTATCGCGCATTACACTATACGCGCTATAAAGGGCGGACGAGGATTAAAAATAGTAGGTGGGCCGGGCATTATGCTGGCTATCGAAGGTATTGTAGTGAGGGGCGAGAATAATACATCACCTAATGGAGGGGAAAGATGTGCGTATTTGAACATTGTTTTATTCCTTTCTCGTTGGCTAAAAAACCTTGGTTTATATGTTTTCTAATCATGATATCAGTAAGTATGGTTTCAGTATGTAAAATGGTATATTCTTTTTCAATTATCAACAATTCCAGTCAAGACAACATATCGTCGACAACTTTTCTGAATAAAAGCAATTCTAAGTTAGGAAGTCTTCATGTGAATAAAAACAATACCGAGGTTAGGAAGACTTCCGGTGAATATAAATAACACTGAATTGGGAAAACTTCCTATGAAATGTAAACAATATCGAATTGGGAAAAGTAATTTTGTTATGGACAGCTTTGTGCTAAACAATCATTCATAAATGCAATTGGAATCAAAGGAACAATAAAAGTGTGGAACCCACATCAACACAAATGTTTTGTTACTGGTGATAAAGACCTCTTTTACAGTAGCAGTGCTGTGGTTTTCATATTATAGAAGAAGATCTTTTTAGATGATCTGTTTATTGCCCATAACATGAGTCGAAACCACCAGACCAAAGGTGGATTTTTTACAGTAAGGAGGCACCACACGTGTTATGAATATGGTGAAATCATGCCACATTGTAAATCTCTATTTAACTGGACAATAGACATACAAAATTTAGTTCAGATATCAGACAAAGTTTGCTGATGTTGTTCCTGGAAAGTTTAAAGGTGGTTATGATCCTAACAAAAATTATCTTGAAAACAGAAAACTAAAACAGCTATTGCTTTTATAAGTAATTGTCATGGTATGCGACGTTATCGTAGGGGTTGATAAACAACTTAAGAAGTATATTGATTATTGATATCTATGGGCAGATGTGGAAACCAATGTAAACAAAATGCTTCTCTTTGTTGCCAAATACAAGTTTTATTTGCTTTTGAGAATGCTGTATGTGAAGACTATATTACAGAAAAAACTACAGAAATGCCTTCACTAATGAAATAGTTCCAGTAATAATATCAGGGGCAAACTTATCAAATCCTGCAGTTTGTCCTCTCCAATTCTTTCATTAATGGACTTGATTTTAAGAGAGCCACCAGACCTGGCTAATCATCTCAAACGTGTTGGTAGTGATCATCAACTTTATAATGAGTTCTTTAAATGGGAGAAACAATTGGGCTATCATCTTACGTGGGACCAGTCATATTCCATGTGATATATGTAATAAACTACACGAGTCAAATCAAACTATTAAAATAGATCATAATTTTCAAGTTGGGTTAGTAGCAGTTAAAACTGCAAACCATTCCAAATTGGAAGGGCATCATATAAAAAGAGAAACCAAGCGCAAAACGAAAAAAATTGGCAGAAAGACAGAAACTTTTTTTTAACATGAAAACTTAAAAAAAATCAAAAAACTCCTTAGAGTTAAATAAAATTATTTTCAAAATAGTAATTAACAAATGCTAATATAATGAAGATTTAATAAAAATTTAATAATAATTATAAATGTATATATTAAACAGCAAGCAAGTTCACGTAATAAACGTAGTAGCGCAATTGCTCTCATTTGAATTTTCTGTAGTAGCGTTTACTGTATTGTGAGTAAGGGCTGTCAATACACTTCTCTTTTGGTATTAGCAAAAAAAACTGCATATTTTTTATAGCATGTAGTAATAAAAACAGTCTATTTTGTTAAAACTTTTCAATGTATTTCTTGGGGGATGATAACATCAACAGAGTTGAAGTAGTAAAACAATTAAGTGACCAGTATCTATTCAACAGTGTAGATCTATTGAAAAACGATACAAAACTAAATTCCTTTTGTTGTATTATAATGAATTGTACAGTATTATTTTAAGACTATAATTTAGCACATAGTTTACGCTTTTTGCCCTGGAAGCTGAAGGGATATATAAAAAGCTAAAGTCATAATAATGACGTAGCCTACGCGATGAGGGTGTCACTCAAAGTGGGGCGTGACACAGTGTCTCAACAAATCTTGAAATCGTAACGTTCTGTTGGTGACACATTATTCACTGTCGACTTACAATAAATGTATAACAAACTGCCAGAGGAATATGAAGAGTCTTTTTTTGGTGTTAGTAGCAGTAAGTATTGGTATCAATACTGCTGCTATAAGCAACATCGATTTTGATGCCTTCAAAAAGATGTGCTGCACTAATATATCAACGTTGATTGCTCTCTAGATAATAACTTATTTATGGCTCATCTGGATGCAGCATTGCAGTGGCAATAACACTAATCAGCAAGAGTTTCTGGCAAATGTGGCTGCTCAAGGAATGAAAATGGTACTTACTGTGGAGCGACAGAAGCTTATCAAGCAGCAACCCTTTCCAAACTTACATTTTTTGATTGTAAGGACTCTATTCAATTTTCTGCTCAATGCTCTTCTGCATGTCGTAATGCTCTGAAAACTTTTCGTGATAATCTTGGCTGCTGCATTAATGCCATCTATAACTTCACTGGTAGTGGATATGAATACTATCGTTCCAGCACTCAGTTATGACCTTTGGTCAAGTGTGGCATTGAACCAATAACCAGTACTTGCACAGGCATGCGTCCATTCACTCTTTTCGACTAATCCACAACAAAACCTGCAGTTTTAGCCAACAACTGACACGTGAACTGAATTGACTTGTACTCCCTCTAATCTTGCTAGTTTACGATCTTTATTAAGTAGTACAGATGGCTGTGAAAGTTACATGCAGTTTGTAATGAGTGCATGTAGCCTGGATGCAAATGGTACCTTCTGTTTGGCAATGAACAACCAGACTGCAGACTATAATAGGTTTATAATCCATTGCTCATTAATGACTGTGTCAGTAACCGCACACAGTCTTGCTCCCCTGTATGCAAAGGGTTTACTTGAAGGGTTTCGAAAACACCGAGGTTGCTGTGTGAATGCACTTTACAATTCTACTTTTACTGTAGCTACTGCACACAAAAATTATTCTACATCGCCATTATTTGCAGATGAAGGCTTGTTTAATAGTGTAATGTAGACGGCCCCTCCACTTACTTGTGAGCTGCCTAGTGGAAGTCTTTCACTCAAAGCCTTCATATTTATGCTGCTTACCTCTGATAGTCTACATTATGGATCTATTTTAAAACTAAATGTGTATGCATGATTTTTAAAATATGATTTTCCTTTTATGTATTTCTTTAGGTATGTGCTATACAGTTATTAGATGTTATAGGGATTATAGTTTTGTAAATTTGACTTTTGTGAAATAATGTACTCAAAATGATTAATATAAACCAGGTGACTTTCAATAGATAGACACCAAAACTCATATTTTGTATTGTGGGTGTGTCATGAACACATATATTGTTACAATGTAAACTTAATTTGGAGATTTGTTGAATAGATATCAAAAAGTTATATTCTATCTATAGACATTTATATATATACTCATATTCATAGGCATTGTCTATGGTTTATTAATTCCATTTTTATATCACTGTTAAAATAGTTCATTATTTTAGCAATTCATGGTCACTTATGTTACATACATGTACATGTCTATGAAAAATGTTCACAAAATACTAATGATACATTTGGTCACGTTATTACTATAATGAAATTGACATTTCATCTCCTTCAGAAATATCTTCTAGAAAGGGGCAAGTGGGTAATATTGTAGGACAGCCCTCATGCACACATAAGCCATTACCATGAAACATCATTAAATATGTACAAATAAATGATATCACCCCCAAAAAAATTATATTGTATTGTAAATCTCACTGTTGAAAATGTAGTTACATACATGATTATAAAAAAATTCATTAACTTGTGTCCAGATACATATGAGAATGTTACAATGAATTTTCAGCTTGTTTCTCAAGAAACACAAGTTGATCAACAAGAAAACAAATCTCTTGTGGTTATCAGTTATATTTTCAGGTCCAACCATAACAGAGGGCTCATTTACAAGACCTGTCCTCTTCACGAAACTATTTTAAGGTACTCATAAAACACGGCTGGAACCACATCCACACCTAACACACGCTGAGCTTCTCTGAGAATATGGTTAAGTGTTGCCAATAAATAACACTATAAAGCATGTACAGGTATAACTAAAGCAAGTATTAAGTACTTGTGATTATGATATAGTTAAACTAGCTATGAATATAATTACACATTTCCTTATATGGTCATTCACAATAGGGTTGTTTTTGCTGCAATATGTCTCTTTTGTGAGGCTGGACTCCACATTATGCTATAGCTTATAGCGTACTAACAGACTTTAATGACTAATATACTAATAATTGGTATAATATGAGGATACTGTGTGAGTAGAACAATTCTCTTTTATCTAGCAAAGAGGCGAGAAAGGTGACAAGTCATCATGGGATTGTGGAGGCTGAGGACTACAGCTGTTGCTCAGTCAATGGTGGTCCTATTAATATAATGTAATTTTATGCCACTATTTCTATTATTATGAATGATTTGTTAAATATTTTGAATGTATCTGTTAACATTGATAAAGGCAATGGTATGTATAGAGAAATCAGAATATTGAGATTACTTCCAAATCTAATGCTTCCTTAATACAATCAAGAATAGCTTCATAATCATCCTGTGTGTAATAAATATAGGTGGTTAGATGGACTAACAGATGTATGGACACATTGAACATGGGTATGCTAATACCATGTACATGTATTAGCATATCTCATATAACTCATTGTAGTAACTTACTTCTCCTTAATCAGAAGATGATACATCAATTCAAGTCATCAAACTACCAATATCATTGACAGTTACACATTATAATGTACACACTTACTTGAGAATAATATGTCTCTCAAGCTGCTATAGGGTCTGCAGGAATAGGATCTACAAAAAGTGATAAGTTTAGATTGTAATTGCTTGGCCTATCTATTGTCAGAAGTATAAAAGTATGCTACATGAGGAGGACTATAGATTCCAGTTCATAATATGCCCATAAATAACAACGATGTGACTAAGGTAGTGCGGTTGAAATTATTTCTGACTCTCCCTTCAATCATGTACTACACTCTTTTGAACATTAGGAGATTCTGTCATTATCCTAGTGATCTGGTAGTGATAGTCCGATGGTATTGGAACACCAATAGATATTTACATAAAGGACTCAGATAAGTGAATTAACCCCTTCATCACCTCCAATCAAATCACTACCTCTACCAAATAGTCTTTATGGTCACCTTTTCCTCACTAAGCTCTTCTTACTCCTCCATTTTCCAGTTCGTTCGACGAGATGATTCGATAGCAGGTAATAGAAAAAGTTTGGGTCATAAAACACATCTGGATGCTCCCCTACCCACGGAGGAACAATCTTGGACTAAGAAAAAATACAATATAATAGATTTATGTAATAATAGTGACATTACTTTCTTAGTTCTGTGCATACGTTCTTGTATCTTCGTGGTTTCCAGAATAGTTCTCAGCTGCTGTTTCTTAAAAAAGATATCAAAATAAAATATACATGGAAACAGCATTAATGTATTTAATTTCTCAGCCTCCTGTCAGCTAACTTGGACTTTCTACGCAACATTCTTTCCCTTTAGAAAAAAACAATTTCACATATAATACATTTAATATTAAAGTTGAGACTATCATTATACAGAAGCAGAACTTGACACAACATGCATTTGTATCCTTCATGATATATTGTTACCTTGGTGTCATAGCTCTCTTCTGTGGTCCATCATTGTCACTATCTTCTTGAGATAACTGCTATGCTTATGCTTCTGATTTTCTATAGACAGAGAAAATTACCACACACCATACTCACAAATTTAATGCAAAAATAACAATGCATTAATGCTGATATAATGGGAATTGTTAATATTTCTCTCTTACAGAGCTTTGGCGATGGCTTAGCTTCTCAGATGGATTGGTTTTTTTGATGTAGTGTTAGTGTTAACTTTGACTAAGAGACTAATAAAAGTGAATGAATATAGTTATGTCAAGAACAGTAGCCATATGAATAGCTTGGTTAAAACTCAATATGAGCAGTCCACTATAATGCTAATGCCATTTTACATCAAATAAAATCTGATGTATACTACTAATTGAAGCTATAACATGGTACCAGTATTGCTCCATTATAAGTATTGCCATCATCTTTTACTCTCATATGGCTTTTAATCATAAGGTTTCCTGTAATATTCTACTGCTGAGGGACGTCTAGAAGGAATCTTGTCCATCATTCTGAAGGAGAACATAGAAAATTGAAGTCATTACTCGACAATAAAACATATGACTTTGTCTTTGATATGTGCATGTAAATCTTAATTAATATTGAAAATGACCATTGTTGGGTCTTGAAAGTAACTTGATACATGTAGTGTATACATATCTTAGTAATATTTTTGTCTGATATTTAAAGATGAATCCCATCAGCATTGGCTGGTTTTCATGGAAGTCCTCTATGCAAACAACTGATACTCTTAGATGTATGATGCTAATGTAGGATATAGAACTGCATTGGCCTCTCTATAGTCTCATAATACTGGCAGTGCCTATCCATATAAATGTTCCTACTTCAGTGTCCCTTAACTTCTGCGTTCTTAATGCTTGGCATGACATAGCATACCAGCAGTCCTATAATTGGTTTCAGACCACATGTTATGTATGTAACTGGTTTACATTTTTTCCATTGCTTTTAATGTTATGTTTATATATGACATTTAAGAGTGATGAATGCCCATACAACAAAACAATGAATGTCATTAACACCTAATCACAAGATGGGTGTGACTGACAATGCTTTGAAGCTTTTTGCTAGCTTTCTCTTCCATATTTTAACAATCTATAGTTATTAGTTTTCCCACGGACACTGTAACTTGCTGATAATGTAGCTTCTTAGCTCTAATCAATGTTTCACTAAGTCAGTATATTCCAAAACAATTATAGGATGGATTTTTTTAATTGTAAATCAGACATGGGGCAAGCACTTGGTGCTCGTGCTTGAAAGCACCTTTAAGCACATTTTTTGGGAGGTCGCTTGGAGGGTGCTTTTCAAGCATTTATTATATATAAGCATTTATCGCTTGTGCTTGTGCTTAAGCACTTTATAGCAGTAGTGCTTTAAAGCACTTTATAGAAGCACTTTTAAGCACACAAAGCTGAAAGTTATTTATGCACTTAGCACATCTATTAATAATCTTTTGCTATCCCCCCCCCCCCAGTCTGGTTATCCCTCATTAGCAAATATAGCTACACAACCGTGTTGGGAGTTCCTGTATCTTCTGCTGTGGTGGAGGCAGGTGTTTAGTGTGGCAAGCAGATCTTTAGGGGCCAGAGAGGTGCTGACGGGCAGAGGCGTACATCTATAACTATGTTTATAACGATCTACCAATAAGTATTTTAAAAATTGACGTGAGATAAAGAATTGCTAGGAATTTTGTTTTTTTTTTTTGGGGTTAAAAATGCTTGTGCTTCAAGCAGTTTTGAAGTGCTGTGATTTGTGCTTCAAGCATTTATTTTTTTGAAGCATAAATGCTTGTTCGCTTGTGCTTAAGCCCTTTTATGAATGCTTGAAGTGTGCTTCAAGCACTTCAGTAAATGCTTGCCCCATGTCTGTATTGTAATCTTGTTACTTTTAATGTGTGTAATAAAACTGGAGAAGAGATATATCTTAAGAGGGAGTAAAGTGATCGGGTAGCCGTGGGGGGTCCCTCTACAATCTTATACTAACAGCCATTAGATTCTACAGTATTAAAGGAAACATACATTATAATAGAATAAATGGATACGTACATAAACCAGTAAAAAAAAAATTACTTCTTTTTAATTAATGGTATTTACATAAAAAGAAAAGTAAAGCTGATAATAAGAACATTCAGTCAATTTTAGAAGTATGCTCAATCACTCAAAGTACATGGTATGACATCACATGTAAGTATCATAAAACATATTGTCCTGTAAATGCATGTTCTAATGTACAGAGTTCATATAACACTGCACCTAAAGAGCCTAGTGCTAAAAAAAAAATATTAATTACTGTTTTCCTATTAATGAATTAGTAATAAATAAAAACTCCAGTATAACATGTATATAAATCTAATTATTAATTGTATGTAGTAACTTCAGTATTTAAAATTGCTTATTTTAAATCATGAAGTCAATTATTAATTGGGCAGTTCTTATTACACACACAACTTAATACTATACTTAAAATAATATTAAAGCACAAGTTCCACTTTAAAGTGTTATGGAAAGAAACAGTACTTTAAAGATGGGGCTCAAAGAAAATGTAAAAAACACCATTTTCAGATTTTTTGTCTACTTTTCATTCATTATAATTGTGGGTTTGCAGATGAGTTCAAAGATAATATTATGCATAACTCAGTCATACCTTCAAACAGTTATATACATTTCTTGAACTTACGTTACATACATGTATGTACTTGTACATGTAATGTCAAACTAGTAGATAAAGTTAAAATGCTCTAAGAATATGTTGTAATAATAGAGACAGAAAGAGATGATAGCTTCATCACCAACTGATACTAAATGTTGCACTCCACATTAAACCCTAGGGACTTCACATTATACAATACTGACGTGCTGTAATGACAGCTTACCAATATCTGATTTAACGTTGTAGCCATCATGGTTCAGTACCTTGGACATCATGTAATATGGAGTACCAGTAAATGTAGTAGCAAAATCGGATGTAACAATTAAAATACGAGAATTACCAAAATCACCAAGTTTAATTTTGTTAGCCTGAAAAAATATGTTCCTGAAAAATAATAAAGAAAAGGCAGATAATTTACTGAATTGCCATCTCTCTCTCTTTCTTATCTCCTCTATTAGCAATTTTTTTTACAATAAGACTAACAAAAGCATAGATGACAGGCAGAGGAGAGGAGAAAGGGAGGGAAGACAGACAGTAGGACTAGTAGACCAGAGCATTACCTCCTTGTTTTTTAAATCTCTGTGTAGGACTCTCCTATAACAGTGAGTAAAACAAAAACCACAGATATTGAGGTTTTGATATTATTACAAAATTGTCCAACCAAAAACTAGCATTAATATATATAAATCCTTGAAGCCATGATTTTCATAAGCAAACTCACAAGATAGTGCTAATTGTAATACCATTAATGTATTATGTGATAATAAATGTTAGCTTCAATCAAGACTGTGTAGCAGTGAATGTGCAACAAATCATTTGAGCAATTTTTAAGTGACTATATCAAGTGATAATATCATGTACTAACTACATGGATTACACCCCTCCCATGAGATATGTATACCTGTTCATGGAATAAAGCACAGCATTAGTTCAACTGTACAAACCAGTCCATTATTAAAGACTCATGGTCAAACGTTGCCTGCTTCTTTTTAATTGCTTGATCATGTGATCCAAATCACCACCTGAGATGGATGGATAGACAGTTTGATAAATGGATTCATGTGAAGACAAATGGATGGACAAACAATAAGACTTATAGACAACATTTTTTTAGATACTATAATGAAGTAGACATAAATGGACTCACCTCACAATATTCAGTAACAATACAAAAGAAAATCTCCATCCATAAGCTATCGTGAAACTTGACAATGGCGGATGATCAAGCTGAAGGCAAAGATTAATCACTCAAAAACATATCATGTGTTTGCAGTTGCATTATATATACTGATCCAATGAAAGATCTTACTTTAGCTAATAAAGTAGTTTTTAAACTGCCTCAACTGTTTCATCAGGCTGAATTTCACCAACATTAATCTCTTAAGAACTTTTCTAAAAAGACACCAAATGTAATAGTCTCGTTTTTAATTATTTGTGCCATTACTTTTCTCCTGTCTTAAATGTCATTGACTAAATAGACTGTACCAAAGTTACCACTACCAAGCTTATTACTCACGACATACCGACCAGCTAAGGGAGTGTTAGCTCCGTAGAGGCACCATTAGGTGGAGAGTGATCTGATTTGCCTCCTGTTTTAGGGAAATGTCTTGGAATAGGCATTATATTATATAGGAATGAAGAAACAAAGCTGATCTGTTCGAGGGTGAGCTTGGTTTATTAAAGATGTTCCGCCCACTCGTTATAGTAGTAGTATAGCTGCCTGGTCTCAAGCTCCCTCTCCTTTTGTTTCTGCTTTATTAAGTAAGTTGTGTAACGGCAGAAAAATTTAATTTACAAGTTTTTTTTACTTTATTGTAAACGCATAGATAACCATAAATCTTTATTTAATGTAATCTATACATTATATCAATATACATAATAACCCTGCCTGTGTGAGATGATGGTTAGACTTAGCAAGCATTTATTCACAATAGATCTATATAGGTATAACTAAAGTTATCAACATATTCACACAGTTGTAGTCTGTTGGGATAATTCAATTTAACTTCAAATTGATGGTTTTAAGAGTGGATGAATCATAGAGGAGTATATATGTAATGGATGGATGGATGGATTGAATAGATAGATAGATGAATGGATGAATGGACAGATGGAAAGATAGTTGAATGATTGAATATGGATTGATCAGATTAATGGAGAGAGAACCAGTTAAGATAAATGAATTAACTGATCAATGGATGCGCAGTCATACAGGTGGATTACTGAATAAATAGATGGAAATATATATGATGGATAAACAGACAGTAATATGATTTAGTGAAAAGATAGATATGCATGAGATAAGTGAGAAAAGAATTAATTGTAAACCACATGTAGGAGAGTGGAGAGATGATATCACAGTCTCACTTAACACATTTCTCAATCAAATTACAATATTATATATGGTGCTATACTCGACTTGCATAATTGATTACTTCATAATAACATTCATGAATTGAGAGAGCTGAGTGTATACTACTGTCTTGAGTTGCAACCCATACTTATAAATAATTTTTTTGCTTCTTTCATTTAGATTGACTGACAATGGCAGCTAAGAGAGAATCAAAACTCCACTTCCAAACTGTTGGAGAGTCAGTGCTAGCAATACAAACACAATCAAATGAAAGTAGAAGAAAAAGAAAACAGAAAAAAAGAACGCAATTGCAAGTTTTGAACTTAGTGAACTAGATGAAGAAGTAAGCAATCGGTTACCACATGAGCTGGCATCAGATGGAGATCTCGGTGTTCTTCAAACACAGACATTGAATCTTTCAATGTCTCCTTAAAAACTAAGAGATAGTAAGGGCTGACGCTTCTTCATGCAGCTAATGCTAATAATCAGCTTGACACAATGAATTATCTCATGATAGTGGCATAGCCAATTGATGCTGTTGATGACAATGGGCAATACAGCTCTGCATACTGCCACTTTTGAATGGGTCACATTGATTCTATTCATTTACTGTTTAAATCGCAAAGCCAGTGATACCCATCTTAACAAGAATGAAGATGCACCACTGCATATTGCAGTTCGTACAGGCAACATTACTTTAGTACAGGCATTCCTTCAGCACACCACTATAAATCTTATTGTTGAAGGATATCGTAAACGCACACCACACTTCACATAGCAGCTGAGCATGACTATGGTTGTTGATTTGTAGATGCTTTAATAATTGTGCTCATTAGTTGTGCAGGAATGGAAGGAAAAGAAAACATTTCGTTTGTGTGCTAGGGATGCTGATAAGAGTACAAACCATTTCATTTTGCTGCACGTTGGGATCAGCCAGAGTATTAGATTGTATGATTTCCTGTTGCACTGGTCATGGTTTATCCAATAGAAGTACTTTTGCAGTTTCTTGATGAAGAAAAACAGCACGCCCTTACATGGGTGCTATTGATGCAGGTCATGTCAATATAGTGAAGGTCCTTCTTAAACATGGTGCTAGTCCTGTCGTCAAGAATGGTGACCAAATTCCTCCACTTCATTTGGCATGCTATCAAGGTCGTATTGACATTGTGCAAGCAATGGTTGAGATTTGTGGCAGTGAGCTCGTTCATGTCCTGCTGCTGGAGTAAGACTCCATTTACACTGCGGGGCTCGTTCAATTCATGGAGGCATATTATCATCAGCTATCTTATTCACAATGGTGCTAATCCTAAATCACGTTGACAGTGAAGGTCGTAACAGCATTACATTCTGTATAATATACGGCAGCTTAGAAGTAGTCCAAGAGTTGGTTAAGGCCGATCAGAGTATTGTCTATATTTGTGATAACACACAGAAAAATGTCACTGCATTATGCCGTCCTTCATAAAAAGAAAAGCATTTTGCATTACCTCCTTCAATTGCCTGGCCTTCTTGAGTTGGTTATGTCACACAAGACAGCACTTGTAACACACCTCTCCATTATGCACTATGCAATGCACAAGGGGAGTTTGTTATAGTTCTTGTATCAGCAATACACAAAGTCATATCTCAAATGTCAAAGATGAGTGACAGGATCAAACTATCTTCATCTAGCCTCTAGAAGTGGAAATTGGAAGGCCTTGAATACTCTGCTCAGCACTCCAGTGGCATTCAAACATGCTTGAATGAAACAGATGCTTCTGGAGGTCCATCTCTTCATGAAGCTGCCAGAATATGGTCATCTTAGATGTGTGGAACTTCTTCTCGGTCGAGGTGCTATGATGGCACAAGTGTTATAATGGGTCTACACCATTCCTTGCAGCTGTTCGTATGGGGCAGACAGATTGCGCCAAAGCATTATTTGAAGCATATCCATTTCCAAAGAGATTGGGCTGATGACAGAGGTACAGTGCTTTGCATCATGCAGTATGTAGTGGCAATCAAGTGTTCTCAAACTTTGTCTTGACCTCAATATTCCCATAACAACCAACAATGATGGGGAAACGTTTATGGATATAATTCTTGAGAATAGTGATACTGTGTCTGCGTTAGTCGTTGTTAAACATGATAGATGGCAAAGAATGTCTCGACATTCCAGAGCATAACGATAAACCTCCCATTTTTATACAACTCGTGCAGACCATGCCAGATATTGCAAAAGCTGTGCTGGATCGATGTCAGGAAAAAAGTCCATATGCAAAAGGAACACAAAAGGTATTATGAGAAAAAAACCTATGATTTCAAATATCTCCGTTTACTTTCCAAAGACAGTTCTCAAAATGATGAAAACATGGAGAAGCAAATGAGAAATCTGTTCTTTTATATAATCAGCCCAAAAGAGATGAGGATTTTACCATCATCCTCATCTGTGACAATCAAATATAAAAGGACAGTCAAAAGAAGTTATCAGTGATTACCAGGAAAAAAAGAAACAACAGGTATGGTGGCTTTGAAAAGAAATCTCTGTTTCAATTCGTGTAACACTTCTCAATCACAACGTCGTGGTCCAATATTGAAGATGAAATGGAGAGGTATGGTCGAATTTGTTTATGGAACCCAATTATTTCTGTTCTTTCTTCAAGTTCTGTTTTTGTCTTCATTCATTATAGTTACACACCCCCACCTCGTTTGAATATCACAGATGCAGTGACATTTTGTGGTTAGTGAGGGATCTTCGAATACCATAATCACAGAGATCTCTGATGCTTCAATAGTGCTTCGTTTCTTCACCCTTTTTTTCTGCTTGATCAATACAATCATTTGGTTTTGCAAACCTATTCTCATACAACTTGAAGTTCTTAATATAACCAAACATGAGCTAATGTGGATCCTTGCATTAGTTCTTGGTTCAACCTATGCCTTTCTGATTCCTTGGAAGTTCATTCAACATGGGTTCAGCTTTGTCTATTGGGAAGCTGGGGCTATTGCAATATTTTTGTTCTTTGGGGTCACTCTAGTTCTGTACATAAAGCCCTTTCAGGTTTTTGGAGTATATGTTATCCATGTTATTGGAGGTGTTAGGTACATTGATAAAAGTGTCATTTTGTTTGTATTCTATTTGTAATAGCCTTTGCTTTCTCTCTATTTATTCTTGCTGGTGCTTTTCGCCATTTACAAATCTTGGTGATTCCTTTTTTTATCACATTCTCTTATTTACTTGGAGAAATAAATTATGAGACTTATGTCCGCCGATCAGAGAGTATGGCATTGCAACATCCTATCCTAACATATATCTTTGTGTTGCTTGGAGCAGCATTGCTAGCAGTAGTGGTTATGAATCTACTTATAGGTCTGGTGTTGGGGATATTGACAGCATCAAAAGAAATGCCCTCTTGAAGCAACGTTCAGATGAAGTAAGGATCTTCACTAAAATGGAGGCTTGGTTACCAAACTGCATCCTAGATCGCTTCAATAAGCGATTTCATGAACATCATCCAACAAGCATGTCTCTCCAGTGAGAAAAGGTTGGAGGGTTTTTGGCGGGCTTTGAAAGATAGAATGAATCAGTACCTGATTCTTTATAAGATATTAGAAAATCAAGAAACAAAAATACATGTCTTCAAAACGAAATAGCAACCATGCATTCTTTGCAGAAACAGCGCGAATGATGAGTTGAAGGATTTACTTGAAACTATTGTCCGACAGAAAGGAGATGATATTGAACTGTCATTTATTTCTTAAACTGAATGTGAAGTATAAAATTGCAAAAACAGTGCATAATTTCAACTAATAATTTAGTGTGATGATTTGATACTTTTATGTTTATGATATAATAATATTATGTAACTTTAATACAAGACTATATATACGTGATTAAATATGACAATTGTCACGATAGATTTCATATTTATTTGAAGATCAGAGGTTTTTTTAGTTATGTATGTAACTCGTACCTAAATTTAAGTATTGTCTGTGGTTTTTCATGAAAGAATGTTCTAGTGACCTGCCACTTTCTCGCCTCATTGTCAGCTACTTGGACTTTCTATGTAACATTCTTTCTCTTTAGAGAAACAATTTTATGTTATATTAAACTACTAAAGTTGAGAATATCATACAGAAGCAGAGAACTTGACACAACATGCATTTGTATCCTTTCAAAGATATATTGCTACCTTGGTGTCATAGCTCTCTCTGTTGGTCCATCATTGTTCTATCTTTCTTGAGATAATCTGCTTCTTTATGCTTCTGATTTCTATAGACAGAGAAATTTCCACACAAGTATCACAAATTTAACACCAAATAAAAACAATGCATTAATAGATTTTATAATGGGAATTATTAATATTCTCTCTTCCAAGCTTTGGCGGATGGCTTTTAGCGTTCTTCTGATGGATTGGTCTTTTTTGATGTTAGTGTTAGTGTAACTTTTTGACCTAAGAGACTAAATAAAAGTGAATGAATAAGTTATAGTCAATAGCAGTAGGTACATGAATAGGGTTGACTAACTCAATGCTGAGCAGCCATATAATGCAATTGCCATTTTTGCAATCAAATAAAGTCTGATGTATACTACTAATTGAAGCTATAATATGGTACCAGTATACTCCATTATCAAGTAATTGCCATTCATCTTTTACCTCCATAGGTCTTTTAATATAAGGTTCCTGTAATATCTCTACTGCTGAGGGACGTCTAGAAGGAATCTTGTCCTCATTCTGAAGGAGGAACATAGAAAATTGAAGTCATTACTCATAAACAGAACACTTGTCTTTGATAGGTGCATGTAAAATCTTAATAATATTAAAAAGACTATTGTTTTTCCTTGAAAGTAACTTGATACCTGTAGTGTTACATATCTTAGTAATATTGTTGTCTGATATTTAAAGATGCAAATCCATCAGCCATTGGCTGGTTTCATGGAACTCATCTATACAAACAACTGACACATTTAGATACATGATACCCAATTGTAGGGGTAGAACTTAGATGGCCTGCTCCATAGTCTCAAATACGAGCAGTATCTATCATAACAATGTTCCTACTCCGTGTTGCTTAACCTGTTAATAAACAGTTTTCTTAAATGCTTGGCATGCATAGCATACCAAGCAGTCCTATAATTGTTCAGACTCATGTGTTATGTATGTAACTGGTTACATTTTTTTTTATTGCTTTAATATTATTGTTATATATGACATTTAAAAGTGATGAATGAAATAAAACCACATACAACAACCAATGAATTTCATTAACCTAACCACAAGATGGGTGTGGACTGACATGCTCTCAATATCTCTTCAAATTCTTAACACATTTATAGTTATTAGTTTTCCACTGACACTGTAACTTGCTGATAAATGTAAGCTTTGTAGCTCTAGTCGATGTTTTCACTTAAAAAGTCAGTATATTCCAAAACAATTATAGGATGATTTTTTTCAATTGTAATCTTGTTACTTAATGATGTAAATAATAACCGGAGAAGGATATCTTAAATGAGGGAGTAAAGTGATCGGGTAGCTGTGGGGTGTGTCCCTCTACAATCTTGTACATAACAGCCATTAGATTCTCAAGTATTAAAGGAAAACATACATTATAGCAGAATAGATGGATAACTGAATACACATAAACCTAGTAAAAAATAACTTCTTTTAATTAATGGTATTACATAAAAAGAAAGTAAACGCATGATAATAGAAACATCCAGTCAATTTAGAAGTATACTCAATTGCTCAAAGTACATGTACTGACATTACAATGTAAGTATTATAAAACTTACTTGTCCTAAATGCATGTTCTAATGTACACAGCTCATATAACACTGCACTAAAGACCTAGTGATAAAAAAGTAATATTATACTATTTTCCTAATAATGATATTACTCCAGTATTACACTTAGATATAATCTTATTATTAATCTTATGTAGTACTTGAAGTTATGTAAAATTGCTAATTTTAATTCATGAATTAATTAATAATTAATTGGGCAGTTCTCATTACACATACACTTAATACTAAAAGCGTGAGTTCCACTAGAGTCTATGGAAGACAGCACTTCTAGT